>NW_028159413.1:0-82500 GCF_964263955.1 Coregonus lavaretus
GAGAGTGAGTGAGTGAGTGAGTGATGAGTGAGAGAGAGAGAGAGAGAGAGAGAGAGAGAGAGAGAGAGAGAGAGAGAGAGAGGAGAGGAGAGAGAGAGAGAGAGAGACAGAGAGAGAGAGAGAGAGAGAGAGAGAGAGAGAGAGAGAGAGAGAGAGAGAGAGAGAGAGAGAGAGAGAGAGGATATTAATAGAATGCAGAAGGTAAAGAAGTGAAGCACAATTAGAGAGGTGGATGTTATTTATTAATCTGATGACAGTTATTAGAGAACGAGTCTTCCTGACAAGTACGTCCCATTTACTTACTGATGAGGCCTGTTTATCATTAGAATCAATGATAAACAGCACCTCATTAGATACAACAAATCTATCACAAGTAATGAGTTGGGTTGGGAACAAACTCTAGTAAATAGTGAAGGAGAATGAATGCCTTCTAATGGATTACTGGTGTTGATGATTAGACTGCTGTTGAACATTAATGTAGAGACTGCCAGACGCTGACATGATCTGTGTGGGAATTAACATCCTTATTGTCTATTTAATTTAATGTAAGGAGATGAAATCTGTGGTTGGTTTAATTTTGTAAATTCAGGAATGTAAATTAAATGTTTCCATGCATGCCCACATGAAAATAATTCTGCCAACTCTGCTCTCCAGTCTATATAATGGACAAACTCACATTCCAACCTGCTTTTTAACCCCAACAATGTCCCATATCTAGTCTCACTCTCAGCCACTCTACTGGTCTGGTCAGAGTCTCGGTGAGCATGTGTGTCTGTCAGCTCGTTGGTTGTCATATGACACATGTGCCAGGTACAAGCAGGGAGATATTTGTTTAACCGAGCCTAAGACCAACCATCCCACCGGCCTTATGATGCAGAAAAAGATGGCTGAAATTACAATGCGGATATAACTACGGTCATAGGTAATAAAACCATGTAATTTAACCCCCCCCCCCACGCACGGCCCACATTAAGCCAATTTATCACCCTGTAAGAATGCCATGGTGGCAGATTCAGTTTACCTGTCATCTCCTTCTCAGACTGACTGACAATACACAGTGGATGGTCTAGTCCAAGCCTGTCTGGTAACTGAGGTCTCCAGACATCTTGAACAATGGCCATGATGAGAGTGATCAGAGTGAATGCTGAGGTCATCTGAGCAATAACATGAGAGAGACGTGAGGCGTAAAACACAAAGCAACAACAGCCCAACGTAGAAATATCTATATTGGAACCCATTGAAGTATTGAAGCCCAAAATGTCAGACATCAAGATTAAAAAAGATGACTGGCAACGACAAAGACCACAGTAAAGTGACATCTGAATATGAAAAAACAACAATATTAATATGGTGGTATTGGGCTATCTTGTCGGGTGTTTTGAGGCGGTTGTTGGATGTGTCACATTTCTAATGACCTCCCTGGAGAGAGACATCAACATTTGCATTTTGGGTCCCTGCTCCTTGTAATGAAAAAGGTAGAGGGGAGCATATTTCACTGGGCCTGTCAAAGCCACTCACGCCCCCCTACACACAGCCCAGAAACGTCACCCCATCCTTCCCTCTCTTCACGACCAGCCTTTAGTTTTCTTCTTCTCTCCCTCCATCCAATGTAATCAAATACAAAGTATCCTTGAAAGTTTCTCAGAGCGGACGCTCCTGTGCAATATAGACAGAGTAGATTTATGTAATCGGGAGCTTGTTAGGGAGATTTCTCAGGCCTATTGACAGTGACGCGCGGTACAGTCGGGCTGATATGACGTGTGGACGGGGGATTCTGCTGCACCACCACACAGAAGCAATTAGAGGTCTATATTCCCAGACAGGTCAGGACTCTGTTCTATGGTGGAGGGCCGACGTGCGCTTTGGCGTCTTTATTAAGATGACATGGATGTCCCGAACACCATCTTAGAATGACAATCACGCGGTAGTCATGGAGAATGGGGGACGGCAATCAGTGAGATCACTTTCCGGGTGCGAGTCCTGTGTTGACAATCCACGGGCAGCCGAGTGTGTTTTCCAAATGAACTGGTTTTGGAAATGAGTAATTGCGAAACAAAGGTGGACTGAAGTGACAGTGCTTGTGAGATGATAGAAGGATGTAGCTGGCTGGAGAGATGTAAAAATGAGACAGGAGTTTTTACACAAGGAGAAGCCCTATTCAAATATACCACTTGGAGACAGTGTTCTGGTGGCTGCAGAGGCAGGGTTGTTAATTAGACGTGATTCTGCTGCAGTTCGACAAGCTCTATTTAAACACACATCATTTCCTCCCTGGCGTTACATGGATACACTCTGGCTACTGTAATTAGTTCAGTCTGTTCATTAGTCTAATTAGCCATTATGGTTTTCAAGTGTTGAGGGTTATGTTAAACGTTTCAGCCATGTAATGTGCCAGTAATACAATATTTGTAAAAGGTCTTCCTTCTCCTCCGATTTTGCAGCATAGCAAAAAATATATCTTTCAACAAACATATTGCAAAGCAATACTAAGTACAAATAGTATTAATACCACCCCTTATGTCAGTGGGCATCACCGTTTAAAGGTTACTTACTGCACACTCTCAAGGTGTGGATAAAGAGCATTAAGGAGAAACAAACCACACAGACACGCAAGCACGCATGTGTTACACGCCTCGGACTGAGACGTGATCAGCAGATTATAGCCCTGAATTAACACGGTAGAATGATGAGACGGAGAAAAGTTAGTTGTGTTCAGCATCAGGCATTCTCCAAGATGTATTAAATATCGTTTTATTTTGTTCATATTTTATTCATCCTTTTCTCTGTCTGTTGTCTAAATCAATTACAATTGCATTGTAGTGGTAAGTCTTTTCACATTCCAGTTGAAAGATGCAACATGTCACTTTTTGTGCAACCTGACCAAATTCACATAGAAATGTGTGTTATAGATCTGTCATTCTCAGTGAAAGCAAGTCTAAAACGCGGTAGATATGTTCTATGTGTGCTATTTCTATGCTTCCCGTTTACTTTCAGTTTTTTACACCAGCTTCAAACAGCTGAAAATACAGTATTTTATGGAAAATATATTTCACAGAGCTTTAGATGGTACAATGATTCTCTACACTATACTTGCTTGTTTTGTCACATAAACTGAAATTAGGCGAACTATTAGAATTTTAGCAACCAGGAAATGGCAGAGCTATCTCCATACATCTACACATTCACATTCAAACATTCACCTATTACCTTTCACTAATAGTGAAATGAATAGTGCATATAACCTGAGGCTATTCAATCAGTAGTATTTAGCATCTTCCAACAAAAGCTATTTGGCTTGTAAAACCATCAAATTGTACCATATAGGGCTTAATTACATTATTAAACATTATATACAAACGACTGGAGGCCTGAGCTAAACAATGCTACAAACATTACATTCTAAACCATCAACACGTGAGCTAACAATAGCTGAAACCCAATAGTCTAGAGATAGCTAGTGCTTAGCAAAGATACATTCGGTTAGCATATAGCTAGTGAACTGTTAAATGCTATTTTCTTACAAATATAAACACTTTCAACACATTCTATTGTCACATTGTATGTGTACATATATTATCTGAAGTAAACTGAGCATTAATTCATAGAATATCAACCAATTAGGAGCTAAAAACATTGTTGAAAAAGTACAAACAGTTGTAAACCATTAGCAACCTAGTGAACCTCCTTTACTTATAATGGCAAAAATACAAACCAGTTTTTTTTGTTTTTTTATTCCCTTCAGTTACCTTCAAACATCACCAAACTCATGGACTACAGTACATTTGGAAAGCATTCAGACCTCTTGACTTTTTCCACATTTTGTTACGTTACAGCCTTATTCTAAAATTGATTAAATACCTTTTTTCCCTCATCAATCTACACACAATACCCCATAATGACAAAGCGAAACCAGGTTTTTAGACATTTTTGCAAATAAAAAACTGAAATACCTTATTTACATAAGTATTCAGAACCTTCGCTATGAGACTCAAAATTGAGCTCAGGTGCATCCTGTTTCCATTGATCATCTTTGAGATGTTTCTACAACTTGATTGGAGTCCACCTGTGGTAAATTCAATTGATTGGACATGATTTGGAAAGGCACACACCTGTCTATATATGGTCCCACAGTTGACAGTGCATGTCAGAGAAAAAACCCAGCCATGAGGTCGAAGGAATTGTCCGTAGAGCTCCGAGACAGGATTGTGTCGAGACACAGATCTGGGGAAGGGTACTAAAAAATGTCTGCAGCATTGAAGGTCCCCAAGAACACAGTGGCCTCCATCATTCTTGAATGGAAGAAACCACCAAGACTCTTCCTGGAGCTGGCCACCATGCCAAACTGAGCAATCGGGGGAGAAGGGCCTTGGTCAGGGAGGTGACCAAGAACCCGATGGTCACTCTGACAGAGCTCCAGAGTTCCTCTGTGGAGATGGGAGAACCTTCCAGAAGGACAACCATTTCTGCAGCACTCCACCAATCATGCCTTTATGGTAGAGTGTCCAGACGGAAGCCACTCCTCAGTGAAAGGCACATGACAGCCCGCATGGAGTTTTCCAAAAGGCACCTAAAGGACTCTCAGACCATGAGAAACAAGATTCTCTGGTCTGATGAAACCAAGATTGAACTCTTTGGCCTGAATGCCAAGCGTCACGTCTGGAGGAAACCTGGCACCATCCCGACAGTGAAGCATGAGCGTCATGTCTGGAGGAAACCTGGCACCATCCCGACAGTGAAGCATGGTGGTGGCAGCATCATGCAGTGGGGATGTTTTTCAGCGGCAGGGACTGGGAGACTCGTCAGGATCAAGGGAAAGATGAACGTAGCAAAGTACAAAGAGATCCTTGATGAAAACCTGCTCCAGAGCGCTCAGGACCTCAGACTGGGGCAAAGGTTCACCTTCCAACAGGACAACGACCCTAAGCGCACAGCCAAAACAATGCAGGAGTGGCTTCGGGACAAGTCTCTGACTGTCCTTGAGTGGCCCAGCCAGAGCCCAGACTTGAACTCGATCTAACATCTCTGGAGAGACCTGAAAATAGTTGTGCAGCAACGCTCCCCATCCAACCTGACAGAACTTGAGAGGATCTGCAGAGGAGAATGGGAGAAACTCCCCAAATACAGTTGTGCCAAGCTTGTAGCGTCATACCCAAGAAGACTTGAGGCTGTAATCGCTGCCAAAGGTGCTTCAACAAAGTACTGAGTAAAGGGTCTGAATACTTATGTAAATTTGATATTTCCGTATTTTATTTGTAATACATTTGCAAAAATTTCTAATAACCTGTTTTTTGCTTTGTAATTATAGGTAGATATTGTGTGTAGATTGATGACGGGGAAAAAAACAATTTAATCCGTTAATCCATTTTAGAATAAGGCTGTAACAAAAGGAGGGAAAAGTCAAGGGGTCTGAATACCGTATATAGTTAACCATGTTATATCAATATTTTGTGATACATATTGTACTTTTGCTCATTAAATACCTGAATTAACAGGGTGGAATGATAAGATGGAGAATAGTTAGTTGTGTTCAGTATCAGGCATTCTCCAAGATTGAAGAAGAAACCTCCAAGACCTCACGATCCCACTAATGCTCCCCATTGACATCACAGCTCCCCTAGTGGCGGTAATCACATACATTACATTCAATGCAAATACCTGGGAGGCCTAAAAATGATATAATGGATGACTCCATGAAATAACAAACTAAATAAACATCAAAAATATGACCATACACACACACACACACACACACAGCTAACATTCAGCCGGTGGGGTGGCAGATAGAGTGGTAAACAAGGCGTCCCCTTGCCTCCCAGCTGTGAAGGTGACACAGGGAGGCTACACGCAGAACAAGATTAATCACAGGATATTTACTGGCTCAGATCTAATCAACGATCGCCGGATCACAGGCTACATTATACAGCAGAGTTAACCTGTCACAGACCACTGTCCCGTCTCTGTTACTGCCCATAAACACAGGAAAGAGAGCACAGCCAGGGATATCTACTGCCTACCGCCTGGCAGAGCCTGACAGGGAAAATAACACACTACAACTGACTGTTTTATTTCCTCTGAAACAGTATAAGTAGCAACAGTCAGATGCTCAACACACGCCGGTTGATATAAAACCATATGGCAGAGGGGAGAAACACCCATTTATCTCAAGGTGGTTGAGGTAATGGAAAACATGGACGTAGGCGGTGGTTTCCCACAAAGTGAACTAGGGAGAGGGGGCATTATAAAATCTTCACGTCTGATGGTTTACAACATGAGCATTACAATCTGTTCAACACTCATGAGGACAGCTAGGGAGCAGGTGACTGAATGGCTGGTAGCAGCTGATATGCTGGTAGCCTTTTTTTAACAGTTTTTTAACAGTTTTCAGGTAGTTGGGAATAAATGGAATCTGTATAAGCCTAGGAACATTTTATTCAAAACTCACTTTCAATAACCTTTTTTGTACTTTATCTCAAGTGATGGTTCAAGACATAACCTTTTGTCTGGCCTGGTGACTGTCTCACAATGTCAGTAGAGGTATTTCAACCAGAAGCAGACAGGGAACTGTTGTAATGTAGCCATGTTTGTCAGGGGGTCAGGTTAAAGTGTGACATTCTCCTTTGTGTCGCATCTGAAATGTCACTCCCCAGGGGGTCCTCTGGTTCACACAGGTTGGAAGAAATGGAACGCAAAACACTGTACACACTGACATTCACATTCACATTCACACACACACAGCTACAGGGTAGTGATGATGGTGGTTAGACCGGGGTGACGTGACGTTAATCACAAAAACAAAGGAATAACAGTTATCACTTCCATGTGTTTGATTCTTTCTGGTTTGGCAGTCTTCAGTCTTTGCAGTGGGGCCCCATTGGGATGAATACAAAGACACTCAGAAATCATTTACCATCTTGTCTCCTCCACTATAAACAGTGTCAGTGGATAAATACATCTCTGGGCTGATCTCTTAGCCTCCTCAGGCCGACTGGCTCTGTGTCGTACGAGGGGGGACTGGATAAAGTGCATTTGTCACTCTCCCCATCTCCCAGATATTTCCTCAGAGTGACGAGTCACATTAGGCGCAGGGAGGAAGAGTCATTTCTGTGTCACATCCCTTTAGCCCAACCCCTCGCTGACAATCGCCAAGACATTTGCCTTTTTAATGGCGTCTCTCAGCCCTCTGCCAAGAATTCACAATCTCCTTCTCACCCATTGTGTGGTCCCTAAAGTTGGGCCCTGGCAGAGGAGATGAGGATGTGATTTCAGAGAGTGTGTCAATACTTACATCACCCCTCTGGCCTTTGCTCAGATCCTCCTGGTGCTGTTGACACTGTAGCGCTGCCATGGGGGATGGAGGCAGGCCTAGATGGCTGACAACAGGCCGTCCACTGTAAATACTGGTGCTCTATATACGTACATTGTACTGTCCTAACGTATTCACAGAGACAGAGACACATGGAGGGACCAAAGGGCCAGGCAAAGTAGAGGAGGAGTGGATTGGAAAGCCCATTAAAGCTTGAGTGTGACTGTACATTGACTTCTGGGAGAGGCGGATGAACTTTGAAACTATAACTTTTTGATGCACATTGTCCTATATTGTAGACATGCTGATGTATAATTTAAAACAAATATGAATAAAATATGCATATTCTGGGCCTACAAATGTGGGTGCATTTAGTATTTCTAATAATCCTGTCATGATCCACGAACAACCCTGGGCATAGTTCGATGTTCTTCTTCTTTCAGGGCGCACAGCCATGGTTCCGTCAGACATCATGTGTAAAATATTCAAAGAGACTCAGGCTTTCACTTCCTTACAAGCAAGGAGCAATGTAAAAATGACTGGGAAACAAAAGTCTTCTGCTAAATCCATGTTCTGAGGAAATTCTGTCAAGTTATTCGATTTTTTACATATTTCATCCCTGAGCTGGGTGGTGTAAATGCTTTAAAACACTTTGACATAACATGGAGTGTCCTGAGACCCCAGTGCATCTAAATAATGGATCTGCAGTATGTTCAGAACAGCTGTCTAGTTGCAAGAAGTTTTCTTGAAGGGCCAGGGCTGGGTCTCATCAGGCATTCTAGCACAGAACCACAACAAGGTTGAGATAATTCACCTGGCTCTCGCTAGCCATGACCAATCAAAGGAATCGGAATCCTTTGTGTGTCGCTATGATTCGCAGAGAAGAAGGAGAAAAACAGTGAGTCATCTGTCGCTCGACCGGTCCTGTGCTCTCCCCTGCTCACACCTCCTCATATTTAATTCAGAGCTTGTGTATTTCTTTATGATTGCAACATCTGTTTGCTCCCACCGGCATCTCCCTCTGTCACCCACCCTGTGTTCAATAATTCCTGTTCTGACCCCTAAGAGCCTCTGACATCACAGGAGACAGTGACTGCTGCTCCAACTTGACTGTGGAACAGAACAGCAGCAGACTGAAAGCGACAGGGGACAGGGGACAGGGGACAGGGGACAGGGGACAGGGGACAGGGGACAGGGGACAAATTAGCTTGTTGTTTTTTAGAGGAAAATAAATGAAGTTGTTTTTCAAACGGAACAAAGTCAGACTCCAACAAGGTTATGTGAAAGGGCTTGCTGATAAGTTAAAACCTTTCATCATCAACAACACCTCATTAAAGAGAACTAGATCACACATGAGGGCGTTACAGTTTTTCTCGATTGCTAAGACACATTTCTTGAAAGCTGCTCTCCTTTTCTCTTAACTGTGAACACAAAACCCAATTTTCAAGCTACATTCACAAAACCTCAGACTCTTCTTGCAAAACCAAACTTTCACCTCAAAACAGCTCAATCTGTGCTCAAAACTGAACTATCTTGTCAAATCGTGCCCCGAGTCAATCAAAATAAAAAACACTACTGAACAGTCACTAAACACTACGTAGAAAAATAGAAAACACAATGCTCAGGACATGAAGCTGGAGAAATAAATGTTTATTGTTCACTGTAGGCTAAATGCATGTTGCAAAACAAAAAAAAACTGTGCATTTAGCACTTGTACAAAAATACAAAACAGAAATCTTGTGCATTTACATGTAGCACTTGTAAAAACAAACAGAAATCTTATGAGTTTTCCACTTGTGTACAGTAAGCCCATGTAAAAATAAAGTACAAAAATATACAAATAAGTGCATTACTCAGCCACAGCATCATGTCTCCGTACTGGGTCAGGCCACAGGACTTCATCCACATCACAGGCCACATTTTGTCTGGCCAGGCAACGGGGGAAAAAAACCCTGGCATGCCGTATCCAGGCTTGGCATGCCTCCACACCTATGTCACCACAGGCAAGTCCCATGGCTTGCAGGAGATTTACCCTGGTGTAAGGTTGGCGTTCATATACCTTCCACCACCATGAGGAGAATAATTCCTCAATGAGGTTTAGGAAAGGGGAGTACGGTGGAAGGCAAAGATTGATAAAACCTTGGTTCATATTGTACCACTCTCTAACCTTGAGGGCTCTGTGAAAACTCACATTGTCCCAAACAACAACATAGATGGGATGCTCATCCTGCTGCCCTAACAAAACATCTCGCATGTGATTGAGGAAAATGAGGAGCTGGTGAGTGTTGTAGGGCCCCAGGTTGGCATGATGGTGGACAACCCCATGATTGCTGATGGCAGCACATAATGTGACATTGCCACCACGCTGCCCAGGAACACCAACAATGGCCCGATGGCCAATCACATTACGGCCTCTCCTTCTCCTTTTGGTGAGATTAAACCCAGCTTCATCCATGTAGATGTATTGATGGGGTCTTTCCATTGCATCCAGTTGAAAAACCCTCTGTAGAAATAGATATAGTTTTGTAAGTGATACGGAAAAAGTGATTTAGGCCACTACAGTAAATCACTACTTAGAGTAATCAACATTGAATGTGTCTGGATATATGCCAACCTGTACATACTGGAATCTTTGCTCTTTGACTCTGTCTGAGCTGCGATCAAAGGGCACTCTGTATAGCTGTTTCATGCGCAGTCTGTTGCGCTTGAGGACACGATCAACAGTTGAGAGGCTGACACTGTTGATACCCTCAAAATGTAAATGGTCCTCAATGATCTTCTGCTGAATTTCACTCAGTTTAATGGCATTGTTCTCACGGACCATATCAACAATTAGGGTCTCTTGGTGTGGGGAGAACATACCTGTCCTCCCACCCCCATGTGGCAGTCTTTCAATTCTACAAAAAGAGAACATGGAGTTACAAAAAATATACATGGAATACTAGGCCTACAAACAGTTAAACCAACCCTCCATTACAATACTACAGTACATTGGTACAGTGATGTACTGAAACATATATTTACTTACAGTATACTGTGGTACAGTATATAGTATGTCATACAGTAATTGCTGTCAACATTTACATACTGTACTATAATGTCAAAAAAAGGTAATTACCTGTTCTCTTCTCTAAATCTTCGGATTATGGTGGACACAGTGAATCTACTGATGTTTGGTTGTACCCTTTGTCCAGCCTCCCTCATGCTCATACCATGGACAAGAACATGGTCAATCACAGTAGCTCTGATTTCATCAGATATTACTGTTCTTTGTCTTCGCTGACCACCTCGACCACCTCGACCTCCTCTCACACAAACTCTTCCTCTCAGATTTCTATCCATTGTAGGGCCTCACAAACCAGTGCTCTCTGAACTGGCTTACTTTTTATGTTCCCTCACATCATTAGCCACAAGTGTGATCAATTTTGAGTTGTTGTGTTCAAGTGGTGACACCTGTGCTCTAATTGTGTTTGACTTTTGTCACCTGTGCTCACCATTATGCAGCACGGGTGCATCACAATGAAAATGTGTTGGCAAGTTATGTCTAAACAGGTGAAAAGTGCTTATGGTTTTGCCAAAAGAGTGATTGATTCAATCAGTGGGTTCAGGCAACTGAGCATTTGGTTCAGACAATAGGGTTTAGTGTTTTAGCAATTGAGAAAAACTGTAATATCAATACCATTTACAGACACTGACAGTGTTGCTTGCATCGCCGGGCATCTGTCCACGCTGCCGAGGTGAGATAGGAGTGATATTTTCCCTCACGCTGCCATTGATGTCATCATCAAAGAGGGACAGGGTTCTATAAACAGATGCCAGGCGGCGACCTTTAAGGACAAGGCAAAGAGGCCAGATGTTTAGATGACCCTACGACCTTGGACCAGCTGACTGGGACAGTGATGGAGATAGGGCCTGGCAGCCCACAGTGATCCAGTGGCATCAAACACAGAAGGTGCACGGGGGAAGTTGAGGTTTTTCCCTTTTTAAAAAATCTTTCTTTCTTTCCCCTTCACATTTTAGATAGAGAGGAGGCATGAGAGGAGAGAGAGAGAAATAGAGAGATGAGAGAGAGACAGAGAGAGGGCAGAGAGAGAGAAAGAAAGAGAAAAAGAGAGAGCGAGAGAGAGAGAGAGAGAGAGAAAGAGAGACAGAGAGAGAGAGACAGAGAGAGAGAGAGAGAGAGAGAGAGAGAGAGAGAGAGAGAGAGAGAGAGAGAGAGAGAGAGAGCGAGAGAGCTGGACAGCGAGGGAGTGGTGCTGATGGTTGTCACAGATGTTAAATTCAGCACAAAACGCTGCCAGAAGCCATCGCGTCAAAGCCAAGTTAGCCGAATGAACAAGAACAACTCCAGGCCCTGACACTTTGCATCGCGCTCAAACTTCAACAGCTGTTTCTTGAGCGAATGCAGATGCAAAATAATGATAATAATGCCTACTTACAGCTCCTGGTCCGAAGTAAACAAGACATCTTGACCACACCCAGTAAACAGACCATCTCTGTATCACAACAACGACAACAACAGCAGCAGCAACAGCAAAGAGGCAGAGGTCTACAGCCATACACCGATGAAGGTAATGTACACTGGAAGAGACACTGGAAGACGAGAATACTATCATCAGAGGCTTTAGACTGCAAGGACAGTATTTAAATTCAAAGATCTGATGATTGCATGGAGATCTACATAACCAAGAGTGTTGTCTTCAATCCTATTCACATAGTTCTTATTTTCATCTCTCCAATTTCTAAACATTCCCTGGCTCAGTCAGTGTATAGATAGCCAAGAAGAAGGAATGTCAACGGCAGGCTACTACAATACATAATTATCTAACTAACTGTCTGTCCCTGTCGCTTCAACAGCATTTCTCCTCAAATCAACACTCCCCCACTTGTCTGTTCTGGCAACTCAAATCCTTAACATTTTGACTGTGTGCATCTTGGCTCCCAGCATCCTCAGTCAGAGAATGTCTTTGTGCCAAGGCTTCAGCCTGTGGCGGTTTCCGTGGTGACAGATGAGCGTGGCGACATGTGTGTGTGGTAAGACTGGCCCCAGAGTGGTGTGTGTGTGTGGCCCTGCAGTGGTGAGTGTGTGGTGACATGAGAGGTCTTGTGAGCTGTGAACTGCATTCAGGGCTCAGCTCCCGGGCTTTGGATGCAGGCTACAGCAAGCACCAGCGGTCAGGCCACCAACACATCAATCTGAGACGCGTCAGAGCAGCTGCCCACATCCATACCACACGCACAGACTCTAGCTAACGATAAATAGAGAACAGCCCAGAACCTCAGTCAAACCCTTACAACATGATCTATGGAGTTAGTTACTGTCAACGGGTCCAGAAGGATGATTGAATGATCAAATGACAGATTATTCTGATGTAATGATCATGTTGATTAATGGAAATATTGTCAAATAGACTAGGAATTGATCGATTGATCTTCAGTACCATCTCCTGGAGTGATTCTGTAAATTCATCAGGCCAGGACAAATAAAACAATGCGTCACTGACACCATAATAACTATAGCTACGTCTAAATCTGTCCACCGTCTCTGTGAGCCTATAGGCATAGGTCAGATCAGCTGTAGAGAGCAGATTGTGTGAACAGCGTCCTGTGACCATCTCTCCACAGGCTAGACCAAGGTGTCTAATCCACGACGCTCTGTGAACACACACCCTACGGGCTCACACAATACACACAATACACACAATACACATAATACACACATCACACAATACCCCTCCTGGAACATTCTGGATAGAGGGCTGCTAACAGAAGCTGAGTTTAGGAGAGAGTCAGTCAAGCCAGGAGTGGTATGCAGTATCTGGCCAGGTGCCATTACTGTGCCATGTGGTCGGTTAGTGAGAACTGTGAGATGTTTATGGTTGTGTATTTTTGTACTGTTTGTCTCTGATTCATCATCCAAAATGTTTAGATGATAGGAGTCTCTGGAAGAGTTCCGTTTCACCTTCCTTCCTGTGAAAAATATGGATCAAAACCATTTTGGACAATATTTTTTACTAAACTGTGCTGTCCCCCTTGACAGTGGTGGTCAGAGTCAATATGTAATAAATGGTGTCTGGTGCAGACTGTAAGACATTATTTATATACCATATAAATCATTATCAACTGCCTATATCACATTATATACATATATGTAGTTATAGGGGATATGGTAATGACATAAATAACCTATAGAATGACCTCAAAATTATCTCATTTCTTTTTCAGACTTTCTTTCCCAGACTAAAAACGTACGCATCATTTTCTCTGTGTTTTTTCTTCAAAAATTCCATACGGGTGATACATTTATAGATCATCCGTTTACACGATTGGGCACTTTACCTGAATAAATATAGCCCGGCTGCCTAGAACTGCTCCTGCTGTCCAGCACTTGTCTTATCATGGGGTGTCGTGGAATGACAGCTCCCAATGTCTGCAGAGATGGAGCCTCGGGTAGGAAAAAAACCGGAAGCGATGGAAAAGTCATACTCCTGAAGTATATCAAAGTGACTCCTGTCAGCATTGTGTCAAAGGGAAGAAAAAGGAACTGTTCATTTTTACAGCTCAGACTTATGACTGGATGTTGGAGGGATTTGAGGGGTTTGAGGGGAGAGAGAGGCTGGTTGTAAATAAGGTTGCTGAGTGACTAAGAAAAATGATGACAGTGAAACATCTTGTCAACCTCAATCAGTTAGATTTATGATCAAGTCACAGTAGAGGATGATGATGACCATAAGAGTAAAACATGATCAATACACTTCATACAGGGTGATGACATTTTGTGAAGGACTGATTTCTCATCATGTGATCGTGACTTTTAAAATATGCAGTTTGTCATTCATGCAACAATGCTCACTGAATAGACGTCATGTTAAATGCAACACTTTGAATCAGCTTTTTGACACATGGTGCAACACCTTGGCAACACATTTACCTCTCTAATATTATCATGTAGGTTTCTGATTCATCAGGAGCCGTTGTGGTCCTCACAGATACATGTCAAACTGATTATGTGATATTGAATCCTCATGACATGATAATAACATGTCACAATACCATCAGTATTCTACATACACAGACACAACTTGGCAAAGAGATGACAAAACATTACGAACAGAAGACAAACACATGGTCAAACTGATTGATGTTTCATTTTCAAAATATTTATTTCAGTCACCAATATTATTTAATGCTTTTCAAAACCTTTCCCCTCCTCCACAGCCATTCATATTGAGATGTGAGAAAAAGAATACTGCAAATTTCATTTAAATCAGATTAAGAAATCGAAACCTAAACTTCAACACAAAACCACATAGACAGTTATCGTGAGGCAGGCCTTATTCCGTATTACCTAAGAGGTCTGGAAAAGTAAATCAATGTTTCCCCCCCAACACACTGCTATTTGATTCAGCATCCAGCTATGACAAATATTAGTGGCTCTGGGCTATAAGAATTCCAGGCAACCAGAAGCTGTGTGTTTGTCCCAGGGCCAGAGGCTGCCCTAGCTACACTGTGGGCCACTTGTGATTTCAGCATGCAGCGCTAGCTAGCTGGTGTAACAGAACCAGCCATGCATTAGCATTGGCCCTGCAGTGATGAACAGCCTCTCAGGATCCTGTCAGTTGAACTTATCATACATACTCACACGCGCGGGCATATACACACATACACACACACACACACACACACACACCCATAAAAACATGCATACACACTTATGCAAACACACAAACTCACAGAGTAGGACTGAATGCTCATATACACTCACATATGCATACACAAACACATTGCACACATTCACACACACATAGTATCACGTTTCAGGAGAAGACCCAGATGCAGACAGTTTCGAAGTAACAAAGGTTTATTACAAAAACAGGGGGCAGGCAAACGACAGGTCAAGGGCAGGCAGAGGTCAGTAATCCAAATCAGAGTCCAAAAGGTACAAAACGGCAGACTGTCTCAGGGTCAGGGCAGGCAGAGGTCAATAATCCAGGGTGGTGTGACAAGGTACAGAACGGCAGGCAGGCTCAGGGTCAGGGCAGGCAGAGGTCAATAATCCAGGGTGGTGTGACAAGGTACAGAACGGCAGGCAGGCTCAGGGTCAGGGCAGGCAGAATGGTCAAAACCGGGAAAACTAGAAAACAGGAACTTGAGAAAGACAGGAGCAAGGGGAAAAACGCTGGTAGGCTTGACGAAACAAAATGAACTGGCAACAGACAATCAGAGAACACAAGTATAAATACACTGGGGATAATGGGGAAGATGGGCGACACCTGGAAGGGGTGGAGACAAGCACAAAGACAGGTGAACCAGATCAGGGTGTGACACGTAGGCCTACACACACACAATATGCCTTCCCTATTCACATCCTGTGGGGTATAAAAGTCCAGGCAACATCTTCTTCTTATAAAGCAGCCAGCCAGCCTGAGCCCCTCTCCCCTCCTTCTTATAAAGCAGCTAGCCTGAGCCCCTCTCCCCTCCTTCTTATAAAGCAGCCAGCCAGCCTGAGCCCCTCTCCCCTCCTTCTTATAAAGCAGCCAGCCTGAGCCCCTCTCCCCTCCTTCTCATAAAGCAGTCAGCCAGTCTGAGCCTCTCGCCCCCCTCACATAGAGGGCGGCCTCCATGCAAAGTTCAACAACTGTGAAGAGGGAACTATTAAAGAGGACACACAAAGCGATGACCTTGACTGACAAGTGCTCTCCTCCGTGGCCATAAACAGCGGTGGGCCCTGATAAGTGTTCATCGGCGCGGGGAGTAATGACCTATCCGTCAGCGCTGGCCTGGGTGCGGTAGTGTAAATGGAACATACATAATGTACAGCTATAATACCAACCGTGCTCACAATCTAATGTATTATCATGATTCTTGGGGGCCCACATTTTTCCCCTCCTTCCCATTGCAGCTAGCTAAAGCGTGTCTCGCCTGCCGTCGCGGGGTGGGTAAATGCCTCCTGGGCCACCATAATTCTATTCTAATCTTTGTTCCATATTATAATTTTCATGGCCAGAAATAGGCAGGGAAGGGAGGCAGTGGTGAGTTTCTATCAAGGGCTAAACAGAACACAGGGCTGTACCTGGGTGGGTTATATGGCTGTGTTACTGACAACCCTTTAGAGCCGCAGTCAATTTACGATAAGGATGGAATAAGCTGTAGAAATGTATGGCTGACAGACCGGTTGGTTGCTACTAACAACATCTTGAGCGGACCACTCCCCTGGTAGAACATGGCTATGCAGATCAGCTCCCTGAGGGCACTAGACAGAGACACTGGCTCTTCTGTCATGGAAACGCTTACAGGAAACAACAATAAAAGAGCTTGTTCTTCTATTTTTCACATTTTTGACAAGGAACGCTAAATCTTCCAGCCATCTGTATCATTTTGACAGATGGCAGTTATGCAATAAATGAAACTGATAACATTAAAAGGCAATTCCACCACTTTTCAACCAAATGTTCATTATCTCCAGCACAATAGCAATGTCTACATACAGTATGTGAAAACCACATACTGTAGAAGCATTTTTAGGAACCACAGATTATAGAAACATGCCGTTTTCACATATGTACACACTGGTATGGTGTTGGATATAATGAACATGAGTTTGAAAAGTGGCGGAATTGCCCTTAAAAGGAGCCTGTTATAGGAAAAAACGACCAAACAATAAAGGAAAATGACTCAAACCTGTGATAAAATGATTCAAATAGGAAGTAATATCTCTGAACTTTAACTACCAAACACTTACAACATACTGTATGAATCACTGGTGGGAAGCTTTGCTTCAGGCAGTCTGAACAGTATCGTCAGTCCAACTATGACAGAACACACAGTCTGATCTAGGAGGCCTGAGTCACTCCTCACTCTGAGTAAAAGAGGGGAGCTCACTGTAGCAACAAGTAAAATATGTCAATTGACTAAGTCAGAGACAGCCTGAAGACAGAGTGTTGTGACTCTGTGTGAAAGTAAAGGGACTTCCTCCATGCTGGTAAATGTCTCAGGTGAGACACTAGACTAGAGGATTACAGTAGAGATGCTCATGAAAAGTCCTCACCAGTAAGGAGACTTAGAACAATGTCTCCTCACATCGCTAGGATCCTGCTTTGAGATGAAGAATGATTTATATGGGTATAGTTGTAAAATGACAAGTAATTTTTCAATGCAAATACAATTTGCCTACAATCCATTAACATGAGGTATAAGATAAGCTAAGAGCTTGTAAATTGCCAAACAGAGAGTCAAAATCCCAGTGGAGAGTGTTATCATGTAACACCATTAATTAACAGGCCTCCCACATACATACTGGATCACAATGACTGCCAGTGGCACCAGCCAAAACCAATGGCTCTCTGTCTTCTTTAATGCAGTTCAATACAAAGTATGTGTGTTTGTGTGTGTGTGTGTGTGTGCGTGTGTGAGCGAGAGCGAGAGAGAGCGAGTGTGTATGCTTGTGTGTGTGTGTGTGTGTGTGTGCGTGTGTGTGTGTGTATATGCACCCGTGTTCGTGTGTGTGCTTGCATACACGCGTCTGTGTGGTATTCCAGGTATCCCCACAGAGTCTCCGTACAGCAGAGATGAAGGATGTGTCTCCCTCTGCAGCCCAGGCAGAGACAGACAGTAATCTCTCCCAGTGGAGGTCAAATCTAACATGGCAGGTTAGTGTGTGTGGAGACTGACACACTGGAGAGGTACTGCTGCCTGCCAGGCAGATACCCAATGTAACGCAGAGACAGTAAACACCTCCTGGGGAAAAGGCTGGTTAGGAAGCTTTATAGACTGTAAGAGGGCACCGAGCCCCTTCCTTCCTCAGCCCTCAGTCCTCACTCACACACACTGACTGACTGACTGAAGACTGACACACTGACTGACTGACTGACTGAAGACTGACACACTGACTGACTGACTGACTGAAGACTGGCACACTGACTGACTGACTGACTGAAGACTGACACACTGACTGACTGAATGACTGACTGACTGAAGTCTGACACACTGACTGACTGACTGACTGACTGACTGACTGACTGACTGATTGATTGATTGATTGACTGACTACCTGACTGAAGACTGACAGACTCCATCACCATAGCTAAATCAGATAAAAACTGGATCTATCATGTGTATTGTTTTTATATCGTCATCTTTATCCTATTATCATATAACCCATATCTATAATATCTAACCCATATCTATAATATCTAACCCATATCTATAATATCTAACCCATATCTATCATATCGAACCCATATCTATAATATCTAACCCATATCTATAATATCTAACCCATGTCTATCATATCTAACCCATATCTATCATATCTAACCCATATCTATCATATCTAACCCATATCTATAATATCTAACCCATATCTATCATATCGAACCCATATCTATCATATCGAACCCACATCTATCATATCGAACCCATATCTGCGGACCTGGCATCTTTTCACTCCCTCCTCTCTACATTTTCTTCCTCTGTTTCTGCTGCTAAAGCCACTTTCTACCACTCTAAATTCCAAGCATCTGCCTCTAACCCTAGGAAGCTCTTTGCCACCTTCTCCTCCCTCCTGAATCCCCCCCCCCCTCCCTCTCTGTGGATGACTTCGTCAACCATTTTGAAAAGAAGGTTGACGACATCCGATCCTCATTTGTTAAGTCAAATGACACCGCAGGTCCTGCTCACACTGCCCTACCCTATGCTTTGACTTCTTTCTCCCCTCTCTCTCCAGATGAAATCTTGCGACTTGTGACGGCCGGCCGCCCAACAACCTGCCCGCTTGACTCTATCCCCTCCTCTCTTCTCCAGACCATTTCCGGAGACTTTCTCCCTTACCTCACCTCGCTCATCAACTCATCCTTGACCGCTGGCTATGTCCCTTCCGTTTTCAAGAGAGCGAGAGTTGCACCCCTTCTCAAAAAACCTACACTCGATCCCTCCGATGTCAACAACTACAGACCAGTATCCCTTCTTTCTTTTCTCTCCAAAACTCTTGAGCGTGCCGTCTTTAGCCAACTCTCTTGCTATCTCTCTCAGAAACCAGTCAGGTTTCAAGACAACTGAGACTGCTCTTCTCTGTGTCACGGAGGCTCTCCGCACTGCTAAAGCTAACTCTCTCTCCTCTGCTCTCGTCCTTCTAGACCTATCTGCTGCCTTTGATACTGTGAACCATCAGATCCTCCTCTCCACCCTCTCCGAGTTGGGCATCTCCGGCGCGACTCACTCTTGGATTGCGTCCTACCTGACAGGTCGCTCCTACCAGGTGGCGTGGCGAGAATCTGTCTCCGCACCACGTGCTCTCACCACTGGTGTCCCCCAGGGCTCAGTTCTAGGCCCTCTCCTATTCTCGCTATACACCAAGTCACTTGGCTCTGTCATATCCTCACATGGCCTCTCCTATCATTGTTACGCAGACAACACACAATTAATCTTCTCCTTTCCCCCTTCTGATAACCAGGTGGCGAATCGCATCTCTGCATGTCTGGCAGACATATCAGTGTGGATGACGGATCACCACCTCAAGCTGAACCTCGGCAAGACGGAGCTGCTCTTCTTCCCGGGGAAGGACTGCCCGTTCCATGATCTCGCCATCACGGTTGACAACTCCGTTGTGTCCTCCTCCCAGAGTGCAAAGAGCCTTGGCGTGACCCTGGACAACAACCTGTCTTTCTCCGCTAACATCAAGGCGGTGACCCGATCCTGTAGGTTCATGCTCTACAACATTCGCAGAGTACGACCCTGCCTTACACAGGAAGCGGCACAGGTCCTAATCCAGGCACTTGTCATCTCCCGTCTGGATTACTGCAACTCGCTGTTGGCTGGGCTCCCTGCCTGTGCCATTAAACCTCTACAACTCATCCAGAACGCCGCAGCCCGTCTGGTGTTCAACCTTCCCAAGTTCTCTCACGTCACCCCGCTCCTCCGCACACTCCACTGGCTTCCAGTTGAAGCTCGCATCTGCTACAAGACCACGGTGCTTGCCTACGGAGCTGTGAGGGGAACGGCACCTCCGTACTTTCAGGCTCTGATCAGTCCCTACACCCAAACAAGGGCATTGCGTTCATCCACCTCTGGCCTGCTGGCCCCCCTACCTCTGCGGAAGCACAGTTCCCGCTCAGCCCAGTCAAAACTGTTCACTGCTCTAGCACCCCAATGGTGGAACAAGCTCCCTCACGACGCCAGGACAGCGGAGTCACTCACCACCTTCCGGAGACACTTGAAACCCCACCTCTTTAAGGAATACCTGGGATAGGATAAAGTAATCCTTCTACCCCCCCTTACCCCACCCCAGAGAGAGAGAAAAAAAGAAAATTGTAAAGTGGTTGTCCCACTGGCTATCATAAGGTGAATGCACCAATTTGTAAGTCGCTCTGGATAAGAGCATCTGCTAAATGACGAAAATGTAAAAATGTAAATATCTATTATATCGAACCCATATCTATCATATCTAACCCATATACATCATATCTAACCCATATCTATCAGATCAAACCCATATCCATCATATCTAACCCATATCTATCAGATCTAACCCATATCCATCATATCTAACCCATATCTATCAGATCTAACCCATATCTATCAGATCAAACCCATATCCATCATATCTAACCCATATCTATCAGATCTAACCCATATCCATCATATCTAACCCATATCTATCAGATCTAACCCATATCTATCAGATCTAACCCATATCCATCATATCTAACCCATATCTATCAGATCTAACCCATATCTATCTAATCCTGATGTGATAATTGTTCACAAGTTCTATCATTTCATATCTGTTATGAGTTGGAAATGTAGACGTCAGAATACGTTAAAACAAATATTATTCCCTACAAAAATAACCTACTATGGAAAACAAATATTTTATAATAAATGCTTACAGAACAGACATCCTTTCTTCTGTCGTGTATAGTGTGCTATTACTGACCACTAATTGCATGAAATATGTTATCTTACAGTCCTGTGCTGTTTGAGCTTCATAAACAAAGGCTGACAGATCGTGCCCCCAACCAGTAACGCTGCTGGGAGCATATGCACTAATGCAAGGTCACACTGTCGACTGGACCACATGAGAACAACACAACCTCCATCCGCTTTGCCCTGAGAACCCACTGTCCACGTTGTTTACAACAGGGATTTCACAGATATACTCGAATGGACTTTTTAGTTAGGTGTCATTGTTGTAAATCATAAGTCTTCACAATTATGCCATATTCAAGCATTTCTTCATCAAGAAGTAGAAGGAATCGTGATTATATCGAGTGGATGATTCCGTATGGGTCTGAGAGAGGGAGAAGTGATAAAATGGAATTGCTGCCAAGAATCTGCTTAACGCTCAATGTCAAGGAAGGCTCTTTGGCTCCTGCAGTGCTCAGCTGTCTGCGCGGCGATACAAGACCCAGATTTCCATCATGGCAGGTGGTCGGTCCCCCTTTAAATCCACAACCTCTCGACAATATTATATCATCCATCAGATACACTACACGCTACATTTAGCCACCTGTGCTACATTAAAAAGGAGGCAGTATACATTACTTTGAATATGAGGCAGTGATAGTACACTTTGCTCTACTAAATAATAAATGATAATTTTTCCAGACACTTTAACCTTTTCTTATTCTATCACATGCTCATGTTGAAGCATCCACGTTAGGTCTCTGGTTCGTCTGATTAGTAGTATCACTCCCATGTGCGGGGGCAGGAGGGCGTTGGGGTACGTTATGGGTGTGTGTTTGTCGGGGGGAAGAACGGACAGACTCATCCCCTGCTTGCCCTTTGTCATGCGTCCTCCTCACCTCCAGAGCTGTCAGTGGCTTGTCAGAACCAATCAGAGGATGGGATGCTGTCTGGCAGCGGTGGATCAGTTTGGACAGGACGACATCAGATTTCTGGTGCTATGTGTCAACGACCGTATGAAAACAGATGTCCTCAGAACTGGATCGCCTTGCTTTCTGCCCTTTTTAAAAAGATGTGGTAAAGGAGAGGGGTTGATTAGTGAGTTTTAGTAAAGCATGTTGGTTTTGTTTCATTTGAGGAGTTTGTCATATTTCAAAGCAAAAGTGCATAGGGAAAGATATACCATGCTACAGCACATCAAGTTAAAGGAACACCACAGTAGAATTTAAGATAAATTAAGCAATAATTAAAAAAATATAAATATAATATTTTCACAACCAAATCTGCATAAAGGTATAACTCTGCCAGTGTGATTGAAGTGTAACATGTTCAAGCCCAGTGTTATGTATGGAAGAAGCCCTCTAAGATCATACATGACAAAAGTAACTTTATTGAATGGGACAGATCGCTGCTTGTCTGACTGACTTAATCTGTTTGATTGAGCAACGAGACGCCTTCAGGCTTCGCAAGTCCTTCAAAGCAAGCACATTCTGCAAGTGTGAAAAAAAAGCAGATGGAGATGAAAAAAATAAAAGAGAGAGAGGGGGAGAGAAAAGCTTATTTTTTACACTGCAACGGTCAAGCAGCAAAGCAATATATAGTAGCTTTTAGAGGATTTATTTATTGGCTTTAAAACATCTTTATTCTTTGGGCTTCCACCCAAGCCCTTTCACTTCATCAACCTGCAACAAAGGCCCAGAACTTGGACAATCTGTCAAGTGTCACCCGCATTGACTGGGAGCAGAACTCTAGGCAGATGATGAGGATTCATTGAAGAGTGAAAAGTTAAAGAAAAGGAAGAGTTTGGGGAGTTTTCCTCTGATTATACTGCTGTTGTGTACTCCTGCCTGCTGCCTGCTGCACTCAAAGGGACATCATCCCCATTACTGGACCATGCATTCATTTGCCCACGCCTCATGATCTTATTATGAGGATCTAACTCTCCACTCCTCCCCCTGTCTTTCACAGGGATGGCCCCGGCACAAAGCAGGCCTCAGACATCATTGTGTTTGATTAGAATTTTATTTAGCTCTCCATATGCTTCTCTAGACCTCTCTCTCGCTCCCTCTCTCTCTCCTTCGCTCTCTCAAAGTCTGGTGTGGAGGCTACTCTCTCGGCCCGTTAACCGTTAAAAGAGGGCGCACTCTATAACCACACAGGCTATTGTGGGGCCTGTTAAGGTTAAGAGACAAAAGCGTTGAGATTTTGAATGAGTGCTTGGCAGTCTATTGGTCATATCCACATACACGGCAATGGGAATGTGCACCTGATGTAATTCAAGCCACTGTTTTGAAACTGAGGGATAAGAATGAGGTGGACTGATGTTTCCTCGTTCAATAGAGGTATTAAATCAATTTCCCTCACATTCTCTTGACTCACACTCTCTCTCTATTCTCTATGACAGAAGATGCCTAATGTAATGCCATTGACATATTGGACTCCATCCTTTACTGCACAACACAACAATACAAGCCCACCCAACACAACACAACAGGACGCATAACATAGCAAGGCAGCGGTACTTTGGAGCCAGGGGCTACCTACAGAATTAGCCCAGAGAAAGTAATGTAGCTCCAATGCAATATACTTATTATGCACCACCAAGCTGCCTTTTTCAGGGTCAAGTGTAGGGTTTCCTTACTCTGCAAAAACCAGTATCAGCCCAAAACAATGATCTCTATTATTGCTCCACGTGTCCTCCTCTAAGAGAAGACAGAACCTCTCCTTCCACTTCCTGTGTTTGTTATAGCAGTAACGGTGTCTCTGTGTCTCCAGGTCCCCCCTTGGTGACAATTTGTCCACATCAGAGAGCCGTCAGCCTTAATGACGTCTGACTGGTGACACACAGCCCAGGAGGGAGGGGCCGGGCATGGCCGGGCATGGGGTGTGCTAGCCTAGCGCTAGGTGCCTGCCTGGGTCCCTGCCTGACTGGTGACACACAGCTCAGGAGGGAGGGGCCGGGCATGGCCGGGCATGGGGTGTGCTAGCCTAGCGCTAGGTGCCTGCCTGGGTCCCTGCCTGACTGGCTGGCTGCCCTGGGGTTACAGAAAAATGAGAGGAGAGAACAGCACAGTGAGAGGACACAACTGCTTCCTGCTATGCCAGGCTGTGCTCTCTGCTCTCTGCTCGGCATTTGCTGCAATTCTACAAATTTTGCCGTGACTTATGCCATGTTAATATGATATCTGAGTGAGAGTGGCTAACAAAATCAGTGGGGGCCCCCTGGAGGTCAGGACCCCTGGGCACGTGCCCTCTGCGTCTGGTCGGTAATTCAACCATGATTACTACAAGTTTAGATAGCTGGCTAGTAGCCTCTTATGTCGCGTTTGCCTAGAGTCGGCCCTGTGGTTAAATATTAACATGAGGATTCCTGTTTAGGTAATGTAGTCTTAATGGTGTTCTATGATTTGTTTTTGTAAAAAATAAAATCAATAAGTAAATTGTCTGTAAAATGCACTACTTTTAAGATCAACACAGAGCATATGCTCCTGGTTTGCACGCTAAGAAAGTGAAATTCCACATCACTTTTTATTCATCATACTTGTATAGTCCTGTGACGAGGAGAAAACTATGCATTTCACTTCATTAAACTCCTGACAACAATTAAATCCACTCCTTCTCTGCAATTAACCTCCAATGAGGCCTCGAGTCGGTGAGCAGGAACAACACATCATGTGAGGACGGCCCCACACACGGACACAAAGGAAGGAGGAGGAGAGAAGGAGAGAAGGAGAGAAGGAGGAGAGAAGAGTCATCAGCTCCTCTGTCATTCAACCCTACTGCATTATCACCCTATGCATGTGAAAGAACCTAGCATTTCTATGGAGTCACAGGACTGAGAATGGCAGGTGCTGCTGGCTATTGTTTGTTCTGAGGAGTTGGTGAGAGTGGAGATTTAAAGTTCTGTTTTGGGGGAAAAGCATTACATAGAAGCATATGAATTTGGGGAGTAGGCGTAGCATATTTAATAATAAAGATACTACAATGATTGGAAGTTGATTTAAATATTTCTAATATCCAAACTTTGTTACAGTTAAATTTGTTTATGTGTATGTGAAATAGGCTAGAATAAAATTGTATTAAAAAATCTAAATATTTTAGGTATTTTTCAGTTGCAATGTAACTCTAATGGAAGAAATTAAATGTATGATAATTAGAGTGCTTTGTTGAATTGAGTGTGTGTGTTACTGTGGGACTGTGAATCGCCACACATGGCCTCACACACGCAAACCCATCCAGACAGGTTGGTCCTGTTTCCGCAAATCACAGATTGGCTTTCCGTTCCGGTCAAGTGCCTCAGCCAGCCAAATTTATGCAATTAGGTCACGGTATTAGCCTGTATCACACACTGTGGGACAGATTACGGGTCATTGATACAAAATAAAAGTGATATCTAATCGGGAGAGAGGGCTGAAAAAACGTCCTAGGGTGTAATTTTCCTAAATAAAGCGACAGACTTGAAGGAGATAAATAAAGTGGGGAGAGTGTGTGTACAGACTGTGCATGATAAGAATTAGATTACGCTCCAATATGCTGTGCTTACCCAGTACTGGGCTTTTTTAAATTTGGAAATATGCGGGCAGATTATGGCGAGGCTGCCAGGACATGATTATATCCTAAGTGTGTAATACCCCCCCCCCCCCCCCCCCCCAATCTTGGCTCTCCCTTGCTCTCTTTTCTACCAGTTTTTCAGTATCAAGTTTATAAGCCTCAGTCCTCCCTTCACTCTCTGAACCCTAACCCCAGTCCTCCCTTCACTCTCTGAACCCTAACCCCAGTACTCCCTTCACTCTCTGAACCCTAACCTCAGTCCTCCCTTCACTCTCTGAACCCTAACCTCAGTCCTCCCTTCACTCTCTGAACCCTAACCCCAGTCCTCCCTTCACTCTCTGAACCCTAACCCCAGTCATCCTTTCATTCTCTGAACCCTAACCCCAGTCCTCCCTTCACTCTCTGAACCCTAACCCCAGTCCTCCCTTCACTCTCTGAACCCTAACCCCAGTACTCCCTTCACTCTCTGAACCCTAACCCCAGTCCTCCCTTCACTCTCTGAACCCTAACCCCAGTCCTCCCTTCCGCTCTGAACCGTAACCCCAGTCCTCCCTTCACTCCCTGAACCCTAACCTCAGTCCTCCCTAAACTCTCTGAACCCTAACCCCAGTCCTCCCTTCACTCTCTGAACCCTAACCCCAGTACTCCCTTCACTCTCTGAACCCTAACCCCAGTCCTCCCTTCACTCTCTGAACCCAATCTTGGCTCTCCCTTGCTCTCTTTTCTACCTGTTTTTCAGTATCAAGTTTATAAGCCTCAGTCCTCCCTTATCTCTCTGAACCCTAACCCCAGTCCTCCCTTCACTCTCTGAACCCTAACCCCAGTACTCCCTTCACTCTCTGAACCCGTACCTCAGTCCTCCCTTCACTCTCTGAACCCTAACCTCAGTCCTCCCTTCACTCTCTGAACCCTAACCCCAGTCCTCCCTTCACTCTCTGAACCCTAACCCCAGTCCTCCCTTCACTCTCTGAACCCTAACCCCAGTACTCCCTTCACTCTCTGAACCATAACCCCAGTCCTCCCTTCACTCTCTTAACCCTAACCCCAGTCCTCCCTTCCTCTCTGAACCCTAACCCCAGTCCTCCCTTCACTCCCTGAACCCTAACCTCAGTCCTCCCTTCACTCTCTGAACCCTAACCCCAGTCCTCCCTTCACTCTCTGAACCCTAACCCCAGTCCTCACTTCACTCGCTGAACCCTAACCCCAGTACTCCCTTCACTCTCTGAACCCTAACCCCAGTCCTCCCTTCACTCTCTGAACCCTAACCCCAGTCCTCCCTTCCGCTCTGAACCCTAATCCCAGCCCTCCCTTCACTCCCCGAACCCTAACCTCAGTCCTCCCTTCAATCTCTGAACCCTAACCCCAGTCCTCGCTTCACTCTCTGAACCCTAACCCAAGTACTCCCTTCACTCTCTGAACCCTAACCCCAGTCCTCCCTTCACTCTCTGAACCCAATATTGGCTCCCCCTTGCTCTCTTTTCTACCTGTTTTTCAGTATCAAGTTTATAAGCCTCAGTCCTCCCTTCACTCTCTGAACCCTAACCCCAGTCCTCCCTTCACTCTCTAAACCCTAACCCCAGTACTCCCTTCACTCTCTGAACCCTAACCTCAGTCCTCCCTTCACTCTCTGAACCCTAACCCCAGTCCTCCCTTCACTCTCTAAACCCTAACCCCAGTACTCCCTTCACTATCTGAACCCTAACCTCAGTCCTCCCTTCACTCTCTGAACCCTAACCTCAGTCCTCCCTTCACTCTCTGAACCCTAACCCCAGTCCTCTCTTCACTCTCTGAACCCTAACCCCAGTCCTCCCATCACTCTCTGAACCCTAACCCCAGTCCTCCCTTCACTCTCTTAACCCTAACCCCAGTTCTCCCTTCACTCTCTGAACCCTAACCCCAGTCCTCCCATCACTCTCTGAACCCTAACCCCAGTCCTCCTTTCACTCTCTGAACCCTAACCCCAGTCCTCCCTTCCGCTCTGAACCCTAACCCCAGTCCTCCCTTCACTCCCTGAACCCTAACCTCAGTCCTCCCTTCACTCTCTGAACCCTAACCCCTGTCCTCCCTTCACTCTCTGAACCCTAACCCCAGTACTCCCTTCACTCTCTGAACCCTAACCCCAGTCCTCCCTTCACTCTCTGAACCCTAACCCCAGTCCTCCCTTCACTCCCTGAACCCTAACCCCAGTCCTCCCTTCACTCTCTGAACCCTAACCCCAGTCCTCCCTTCACTCTCTGAACCCTAACCCCAGTCCTCCCTTCACTCTCTGAACCCTAACCCCAGTCCTCCCTTCACTCTCTGAACCCTAACCCCAGTCCTCCCTTCACTCTCTGAACCCTAACCCCAATACTCCCTTCACTCTCTGAACCCTAACCCCAGTCCTCCCTTCACTCTCTGAACCCTAACCCCAGTCCTCCCTTCCGCTCTGAACCCTAACCCCAGTCCTCCCTTCACTCCCTGAACCCTAACCTCAGTCCTCCCTTCACTCTCTGAACCCTAACCCCAGTCCTCCCTTCACTCTCTGAACCCTAACCCCAGTCCTCCCTTCACTCCCTGAACCCTAACCTCAGTCCTCCCTTCACTCTCTGAACCCTAACCCCAGTCCTCCCTTCACTCTCTGAACCCTAACCCCAGTACTCCCTTCACTCCCTGAACCCTAACCCCAGTCCTCCCTTCACTCTCTGAACCCTAACCCCAGTACTCCCTTCACTCTCTGAACCCTAACCCCAGTCCTCCCTTCACTCCCTGAACCCTAACTCCAGTCCCAGACCTATGGCTCCATTTACCTTCCTGTCTCCCTCTATCTCTCTTTGTCTCCCTCTATAACTACCTGCACCCCCCCCCCCCCCCCCCCCTCCTCCTGGCTGCTCTCCCCTCTCCTCTCTGAGCCCTATGGCACTCACCCCTCAGACTCTGGCTAGTGACAACCTCACCCACTGAGCTACAGATTGGCCCCAGCACAATGCCCCACTTCCCCATTCACCACCACAACACAACACAGACACAATACACACACTGCCCATCTACCTTCCCTTGTTTAGTATGCTCCATCTGTCTCTATCTCTCTTTCTCTATCTATCTGTCTCTATCTCTCTGTCTCTATCTCTCTGTCTCTATCCATCTGTCTCTATCTCTCTGTCTCTATCTTTCTGTCTCTATCTCTCTGTCTCTATCTCTCTGTCTCTATCCATCTGTCTCTATCTCTCTTTCTCTATCTCTCTGTCTCTATCTCTCTGTCTCTATCTCTCTGTCTCTATATCCCTGTCTCTATCTCTCTGTCTCTATCACTCTGTCTCTATCTCTATCTCTCTGTCTCTATCTATCTGTCTCTATCTCTCTGTCTCTATCTCTCTGTCTCTATCTCTCTGTCTCTATCTCTCTGTCTCTATCTCTCTGTCTCTATCTTTCTGTCTCTCTGTCTCTATCTCTCTGTCTCTATCTCTCTGTCTCTATCTCTCTGTCTCTATCTTTCTGTCTCTGTCTCTATCTCTCTGTCTCTATCTATCTGTCTCTATATCTCTGTCTCTATCTCTCTGTCTCTATCTTTCTGTCTCTCTGTCTCTATCTCTCTGTCTCTATCTCTCTGTCTCTATCTCTCTGTCTCTATCTTTCTGTCTCTATCTCTCTGTCTCTATCTCTCTGTCTCTATCTCTCTGTCTCTATCTCTCTTTCACTGTCCTTTCTTTCATTCCCTCTCTTTCTTTATTACTCTCAGTCCCTCTAACATCTCTCTTTCTTCAATCCTCTCTCTCTCTCTCTTTCCCTCCCTCCCTCTCTCTCTTCATCTCTCTGGCGATGTCAGGACTGACTGGTGAGGATGATGATAGCAGCAGTCTCTCCTGCATGGTGTTGGGTGTTGGCGTGGCCAGTGTGAGTGGGAAGGGTCACAGAGAACTCACACCGCCACCACACTGCCACCGACGCAGTGCTAAACAAAGGTCCTGCTCTCCATCATTCAAACCTGGGACCACTCCGACAGCTGCCACCGCCACGCTCGCACTGACAAACGGCCAGAAAAACAGATGGTTTGTGCATTCATGACCAGTTTAGTGGAAGCCTAGGAGTCAGCTCCATTCAGGGGGTGGTTTTTTTTGTCAGCCATTCCACAATAAAGCTTTTCACTCTGGTAGAAAATTAGAAATGCATTTTAAAATTGTCCCTTAATTATTGAGGTCAACTTGGTTCGTTGGAGGCGGGGGGGGATCAGGCCTCTGGCTTTGTGACACATGACTGTTTTGAAAAAATGGGCCTGCCTCATTTTGCCTTTTTCAAACCTGTCGCCAACACATATACAAATGTTTGCTCCTGAAATGTTAATATGCACAGGATTTTGGGAGACCAATGTTATTTATGCAAAGGTTTCATAAAATCAATCAACGCATGATGGAAAATAAGTCAATGTCATGGACAATGCTCCAATAGATCAACACAGAAGAACAATATGATCGCTTTCATTACGTATGACAAAATATTCCCCTCACAGACTCTGAAAAAGTATTTTCTATCTGGAAACTTGATGATAGTGTCTTCATAGATCTCTTTCATTTGATCTGAGTGTTGCTCTCTGTTTGTGGGGTCGCCATTTTGACATTGTGACTTCATGTGTGTGTAAGCGCTGTGCTTTTGTCAGGTCTGCCTCTCCCCATGTCAATCAAAATGGCACACACACACATGCACATCTGCAGCATAATCGAGAACAGATGAGTGAGTCCCAACCCCTGAATTTTTAATCACCTTCACCTTCTCCGTGCCAGCTCACTGGGCACAGATGTCAATTCAACGTCTATTCCATGTTGGTTCAATGTAATTTCATTGAAATGACGTGGAAACAACCTTAATTCAACAGTGTGTGCCCAGCGGGAGACGGTACAACCACGGAGCCCTGGCCATATGGAGGGGGCACCAGGCAAGACCTCCCCAGGCCAGGGTGTTTGAGTCCAGGGTATGAGGCCCATGGAGCTCTGGGTCTCTGGAGCCTACATCTGGACTGCTGGTTTTGGGGATGTCCAAAATTGGGCTTTTACACATTGACCTGTCACTAGTCTATTTGAGCTGTTCTGGTGGTCAAAAACAAAAATGCAAAAAGGGAATTATATATATTTTTAAATCCAATACTGATGTTGGTGTATAAAAATGTATCAATAACGATGTCCACAAATAAATCAAATACAGTATTGTTGTCATAAAGCATTGTGGGTAACTGGAACCAGCGATGCCTGAGCCATACTGCCTTTCCGAGAATCATCATCAAGTTCTTGGCAACGTCCCCCCAAAAAAGTCATCTTCAATTTTGGGAGAAAACCTTCCCACAACAAGCACTATAGCATTACATGATACTGTACAGATGCATTAGCAAGGCTGCCAGGCAAAATGACACAAACTAATCTCGCTCCCCATATTTAAATAGTTGCATGGCTTCCAGCTCCCTGGAGGAATGTCTAACAATGTGGCGAGGAGCGCCTGAGAGGATGTGAATTAAAGATAAAGCCAACATGGCCACTGGATGTCTTTCTGTGCTCCACAACCATCTGGACGTTCAATATTACATCCTGTCTTTCATGCTAATTCTGATCAGAGTTTTGACAGTTCTATCATGATGAATCCATGCCAAAGTCATAGCGGCTGACTTGAATGCATTTGTTTGGTGTCACAGTGTCTCACTCCTCCTGTTCGGGCCACGCCATAGCCTTAAATGATGTGCATCACAGACATCACAGCTGGGGTATGAGTGAGGAAGACACAACCAAGCACTCTGCTGTTGAGCATCTCTTAGATGTAATATGACTGACTGTAACATGACAGAGACATCACTTTAAACATGTACAGTGTACAGCATTTAACAGGCAGACCTGGGTTTTGAGTATCATGTAATAAATAAACTTTTTCTGTGTATTCAAGTACTTTTATTTGAGTATTTGAATGGTTATTTGAGAAAAGCAAATAGTCGACAAAATTGTATTTAAGAGGATTTTCAAATACTTATTTCAAATACCTTGGTTAAACGCATGGGAGAGTATTTGAGTCAGTGTATTTGAATTTTTCAAACACTTTCCAAGTGTATTTCCGAATACATAAAATGGTCAACTACTTGTCTTTTCAAATAAAATATATCTGAATAGTTACTTAAAATGTATTTGAAAGTAATTGAGATATTTTAAATAGTATTTGAACCCAGGTCTGTTAACAGATCACATCCTTACGCTGAGCAACAGTGGAATTAACAATGATTAAATATGATTAAATAATCCAGCTAATATAGATAATAAATACAGCTGAAAAGAAAACTAGCAGGTGGACACTTAAGGGGAAAAATAAGACAATTTATTTTCATAATTTGACATTTCAGAAATATGGCAATATCAGCTCTTTCTCTTCTGCAAATCAGTATAAAAAACCCGGATACAGTGATACTATACAGTGCAAAGATGGATTGAATTAACATTCAGACACGAAACAGTGTATTCCAGACAGCTCTTTCATACCATTGGGTATGAATCCTCTCGGTCACTGAAAACACATGCCAAGACTATTAAGGACAAACAGTCCACTAGAGAGCTAAAGAGCATGTTTATCCTATGTGATCTAACTGATAGTGATCCTATTAATAATCATACTACAACACTATCCCAGCACTGGACTAGTGAAGATGAATTAACATAATAATTGGAACATTAGCATAATGCTTGTGCTAGTCTGTCTATGTTACTTACTATAATGCATAGCACAACAGAGACTCCTAACAGCATGCTACGTACTAGATAATGACACCAACACACCCAGTATGACCTGGAAGAGAGAGAGTGTTTAATGTTGTTTGCATGTGGTAGTTACAGTTTATTGTCATTGTAATAATAATTTATTTGTGCTTACATATGCATTTACTACCACCCTTCCCCCAACACACACACACACACACACACACACACGCACGCACGCACGCACGCACACACACACACACACACACACACACATCAAAAATGTCTCTTTACTGAGAGTGTGTTGTCTCCCTCTTAAGCAGTGCCCTCCTCTGACCACACAAGGAAGTGCATGAGACGGAACTGACCACATCTACATGTGGTGCTCTGTAGCTCATTAAGAAAAATGAGATTTCAGTCTTGGGGGTGTGGTTCGATGTGGCAGTTACTGATGTTTGTCCCCCATGAGACACCCTAGGAACAAAGCCAGTATCACATCCTCAAAATATTCAGAATAAATCTAAGATAACTCAAGAAATCTGTCATTAATTTTGACATTTTTGCAGAGGAGGTTTTAGCCAGATGTAAAATTGCGTGACTAAGGTGCTTGGTGCAGCATTTCTCAAGTAAGAAAATGTGTGACGTGTTGTCTTATGTAAACAAAGTCAGATCCACTACGCTGCTGGGCAGGCCTGTCTCACTGTCTGTGTGTTCTGCCGTAGGATTGGATGGAGGCGCAGCTGTGTATCGTATGTTAGTGGGCAAGTGAGCATTGTCAATATCAAAACCCAACCCTCAAGTAAGTCATGACGAATTCACTTACAAAACTCAGATTTGGACGAGACTTACTTCATGACCAGAATTATCCCATTTACACTTTGCAGTACACTTTGACACTAGAATACATGTGTCTGGCTAATATAGATTCCACATAGGCCTCTTTCTATCAGACTAGTTCTGGTGTATTATTTAAGCACAAAATATATTGTAGGGAAATACTAGGGAAATGGAATGAGAGTGGAACTCTGTGACGTGTTATTGTTGATGTTGTTGTTGTCCTGCAGACCTCTGGGAGTGGATGATTTCATTTCCTGTGAGCTGCTCTTCAGAACAGAACAAGGTGTGGGACGTCACTAAAGATAGACTCTGATCAGGATTGGTTGCAGCCAAATATGCACCAGCCGTCTTTCACACTCACAGCAACAGAAATAACAGCGTTTTGGACAACGACACCATTTTAGATAATATTTATATCAGATTAAATTAACAGAGAGCCAAAAGCTATTTTGAAAAGGTTATCAAACTTGTGATATGAGTATGAATCTCATCAGCTTGAAAATGACAGATTTAACGATTGGCATGTAACACAGGTAAAACACCTAGAAGTGCATCCTCTCCAAGGTCTTTAAAACCCCAACGTGGCCTCACTGCTACAGTATCCCTAGCAGGGGACAACCACCCACAGTAAGTATCTCTAGCAGGGGCCAACCACCCACAGTAAGTATCCCTGCCAGAGGACAACCACCCACAGTAAGTATCCCTGCCAGAGGACAACCACCCACAGTAAGTATCCCTACCAGGTGACAACCACCCACAGTAAGTATCCCTGCCAGAGGACAACCACCCACAGTAAGTATCCCTACCAGGGGACAACCACCTACATTAAGTATCCCTACCTTAGGACAACCACCCACAGTAAGTATCTCTTCCAGAGGTTAACCACCCACAGTAAGCATCCCTTCCCTAGGAAAACCACCCACAGTAAGTATCCCTGCCAGAGGACAACCAGCCACACGACCTGTCATCCATGGTTCATCTGTGGGTCCACCCCCTGAGTGCGTGTCTCTGGGATGGGATCACTCTGTCTACCCCTCCTCCTCCCCCTGCCTTCCCCTGCCTCCACCTACCTCCACCTGCCTTTCCCTGCCTCCACCCGCCTTTCCCTGACTTCACCTGCATTCACCTGCCTCCACCTGCCATCCCCTACCTCCACCTGCCTTCCCCTGACTCCACCTGCCTTCCCCTACCTCCACCCGCCTCCACCTGCCTCCACCTGCCTTCCCCTGCCGCCACCTTCCTCCACATGCCTCCACCTGCCTTCCCCTGACGCCACCTGCCTCCACCTGCCTTCACCTGCCACCACCTGCCTTCACCTGCCTTCACCTGCCTCCACCTGCCTTCACCTGCCTTCACCGGCCTCCACCTGCCTTCACCTACCTTCACCTGCCTCCACCTAACTTCACCTGCCTTCCCCTGCCTCCACCGGCCTCCACCTGCCTTCCCCTGCCTCCCCCTGCCTCTACCGGCCTCCACCTGCCTCCCCCTGCCTCCACCGGCCTCCACCTGCCTTCCCCTGTCGCCACCTGCCTCCACCTGCCTTCACCTGCCGCCACCTGCCTTCACCTGCCTTCACCTGCCTCCCACTGCCTCCACCGGCCTCCACCTGCCTCCACCTGCCTTCCCCTGCCTCCACCTGCCTCCACCATCCTTCCCCTGCCTCCACCGGCCTCCACCTGCCTCCCCCTGCCTTCACCTGACTCCACCTGCCTTCACCTGCCTTCACCTGCCTCCACCTAACTTCACCTGCCTTCCCCTACCTCCACCGGCCTCCACCTGCATCCCCCTGCCTCCCCCTGCCTCTACCGGCCTCCACCTGCCTCCCCCTACCTCCACCGGCCTCCACCTGCCTCCACCTGCCTTCACCTGCCTCCACCTGCCTCCACCTGCCTTCCCCTGCCTCCACCGGCCTTCACCTGCCTCCACCTGCCTTCCCCTGCCTCCACCTGCCTCCCCCTGCCTCCCCCTGCCTCCACCTGCCTTCCCCTGCCTCCACCTGCCTCCACCTACCTCCCCCTGCCTCCACCGGCCTCCACCTGCCTCCACCTGCCTTCCCCTGCCTCCACCTGCCTCCACCTGCCTTCCCCTGCCTCCACTGGCCTCTACCTGCCTCCCCCTGACTTCACCTGCCTCCACCTGCCTTCACCTGCCTCCACCTAACTTCACCTGCCTTCCCCTGCCTCCACCGGCCTCCACCTGCCTCCCCCTTCCTCCCCTTGCCTCCACCGGCCTCCACCTGCCTCCCCCTGCCTCCACCTGCCTCCACCGGCCTCCACCTGCCTCCACCTGCCTTCCCCTGCCTCCACCTGCCTCCACCTGCCTTCCCCTGCCTCCACCGGCCTCCACCTGCCTCCCACTGCCTTCCCCTGCCTCCACCTGTCTCCACCTGCCTCCCCCTGCCTCTACCTGCCTTCCCCTGCCTCCACCGGCCTCCACCTGCCTCCACCTGCCTTCCCCTGTCTCCACCGGCCTCCACCTGCCTCCACCTGCCTTCCCCTGCCTCCACCTGCCTTCCCCTGCCTCCACCTGCCTCCACCTGCCAGAGCCCACAAGGACAGGAGACACTGCAGCTCAAGTCTCAGTGAAGTAGATTGGACTCACCAGCCTACAAAACTAATTAGATTAATACTAATAAAAGTGCAACTAATACAAGAATCGGGCCAATTGTTCTTCTATTGGTTATGACAAAGATCACATCTCTCCCCATTTCGTCTCGTTAAATATCATCCTACAGCTGTGCAGATCTCCACTTTTTCTCCCAGCACTATTTTGCTGATTAACAGCAACTCGTCATAGCCTGTAGGGGCCGGAACAGAACAGAACAGATCAGAACAGCGCAGAACAGAGCGGAACAGATCAGATTAGATCAGATTAGATCAGAACAGATCAGATCAGATCAGAACAGAACTTGGCTGGAGAGCAGAGACAGAAAAAGATAAAGATACAGTATACTGTCATTACCTCAAAGTCCAGCCAGTGTGCAGGAATAAAGTAATGAATGAGTTATTCGGCCAGGCTTGGAAGACAGTGGAAGTTGAAGAGAACTTCAGACAGTCTATTTTTAATTTAGAGCAAAGAGACAATAATGTATATTGTCTGTACAGCCACCAAATGGCTGCTGCTTGGTTAACTGTAAGCTCTATTTTGGGACCTTAGGCTCCCACATTTAATTAAAAATCCATTATCACCTCTTGTTGTTACTGAGCTGCACTGCGGCCCATAGAGTCCAGATCTACTGTCTTCATTGGTCTTAAATGGCTAAATGGCATGATTTCACACATTCTGTATTTCCAGATGGCTAATAAGGGATGTTGTTAGGGAACTATTGAGAAGTATAGATGTCTATGAAGAAAACATCCCATTCTATAGTTATTACCCACTGGGCGCAGACGTCAGTTCAACGTCTAGTTTTGATTGACATTCGGTTGAGTTGTCAACTAACGTGAAATCAACAAAAAAATGCCCCATGTTATTGGATTTAGGTTCAAAGTTGGGTGAAAAATTGATTCAACGTCATCACATTGATTTTTTTGTTGTTGAAATTAAAGTTGAAACAACGTTGATTCAACCCGTTTTTGCACAGTGGGTAGGCCAGTGTTTTTCTAAACTGTTATGAATAGAATAGTGACCTAAACTCTTTTACTGTCAATAGTATTCATTCAGTGAAAATAGAAACCTCACATCACACCACCGAAAAACCACTGAAAATAGAAACCTCACACCACTGAAAAACCACTGAAAATAGAAACCTCACATCACACCACTGAAAAACCACTGAAAATAGAAACCTCACACCACTGAAAAACCACTGAAAATAGAAACCTCACATCGCACCACTGTGTATTGGGTATATGTTGTGAAATTGTTAGATATTACTTCACTGTTGGAGCTAGAAGCACAAGCATTTCGCTACACCCGCAATAACATCTGCTAAACATGTGAATGTGACAAATAAAATGTGCTTTGATTTGATTTGAAAAACCACTGAAAATAGAAACCTCACACCACACCACTGAAAAACCACTGAAATAATGTACAGCATGTATGTATTTAATTATGTCTGCGACACTGTCAGTCAACACACTGTGAGTTTTACCTGTTGTGTATGCAGCGTGCATAAACATACACACACACGCACAAAGACGGCAACTTGAGCAGACCTTGTGACAGACCTTGCAGACAAACTGTTGTTTAGGCGGCACATTAATATTCAAAAGGCGGCGCTGCCAAAGCACCTTGAGCAGATGCACACTGGCACACGTCTCTGATGGCCTGAGAGAACAGTCACAGCAGCAGCATGAACCCTAGCATGCACAGGACGGAGGGAGGGAGGGAGGGAGGGAGGGAGGGAGGGAGGGACGGACGGACGGACGGACGGAGGGAGGGAGGGAGGGAGGGAGGGAGGGAGGGAGGGAGGGAGGGAGGGAGGGAGGGAGGGAGGGAGGGAGGGAGGGAGAGTGAGAGTGAGAGAGGGAGAGAGAGAGCTAGCTGAGTTCCCCTTCACTTCCCAGCACCCCTCTCCTTCATTGTTGCCTCAACGAGTGCGGGCAGGACAGGGCCCGGCTCCCCTGGCAGAATCTAAGTGGCTTGCTGGCATATGGTGTAACCTCCATTTGAGTGCTAAAAGCTGGATATTGTTTTTGTGGAGCAGATGTTGGCGGGCATGGAAAAAGGCACAGCTGACTGGGATGAACAGCTGGGAACGGTGTGTGTGACCCACATACAGCCAGAGTAGTGGCCGTCTGAGGGCCCCTGCCAAATGGAGAGACAGAACTGGAAGTTTGTTCCCTCTTTTACCTTTCCTTGTTTTTCAGGTGGCAATACTGGCCTCATAGCATGGTTTGAGGGTATGTTTCTTAAAATCAGAACATTTCGTGAGTTCACTTTGCCCGTATGAATTCTGGGACATGTAGTCTAACATAATAGAAAACCAATAAACCTGCAGTTCACGTTACCCCTCAGAAAATATGCTAATATGCTAGATCCCTGTTATAAATGGGAGTTAAATTAGCGTTCATGGCTGATTTGAGTTAATGGGAAAGAAATGAGGACATTTAGGGATCCTGACCGATTTCCCCAGAAGTGTCCCGTTGCCGACAGTGGACAAATGAAGATTACGCTGAGATTATAATAAGGATGCCAAAGCCATTATGCAGTCTACTTTGACAAATGTTGTGTCTCTCTGCAAGCAGATGGGACCAGGAGTTTGGGTGGGGAGACAGGCAGAAGATCCTTCACCCAGTTGGCTGGTAGAGCTGGGGGATAAACGGATAGCGAGCAGCTCTTCAGTCAGGATAACAATCAGAGACAAAATGGTGGCTAGGTCTGTGTCATGGTGTTTACTGTTACAGAAGACATCAATGCATCACACGCTGACGAAGGCTCTGAGTACCGGAACATTCGTTGAGTCTTAATATCTGGGAGTATGATAGAGGGTCCGACTATCTCATTATTGTTTCTCATGAAATGCATCGTAAGCAAGTAACTGATTAGAAATAAACAAATGGTGCTGGCTGTCTGTATTCTGCAAAATAATGTTGAATATTGATCTGCTTATTTTACATTTTACATTTTAGTCATTTAGCAGACGCTCTTATCCAGAGCGACTTACAGTTAGTGAGTGCATACATTTTCATACTGGCCCCCCGTGGGAAACGAATCCACAACCCTGGCGTTGCAAGCGCCATGCTCTACCAACTGAGCTACACGGGGCCCTTATGTGATCAAATACAGTGAAAACATGAATACCTAATATTCAAATGATTCATGTTTTATTTTATATTTTAGCATTTTGATCATTATTTTGCTGACATGTTGTTAGCCAGATTTAATTAACTCCCCTGATTCTTAATAGGTGTTAACTGTAACACATATTCCCTAGGTACCAAAGGATGTCAGCACCTTGACTACCCTTCCTCTCTCAGCTGTCATTCAAAGCCAGCCCATAGATTTAGATGGGAATGAGCACTCTGGTTTCAGCCACTTAATTATTAGGGTGTTAAACGACATGCCAGGGGCAAACAAACCTGGGCCGCCCCTTTAAAGAATAGTCCCCCTGTGAATATAATGAGTGTGTTTGTGTGTGTGTGTGTGTGTGTGTGTGTGTGTTTGTGTGTGTGTGTGTGTATGTGAAGCTGGTCCCCGAGGAGAGGAGAGGGAGAATCCGCTGCAGCAGTGTGTGATGGACGTAGGCAGGAGAGGGAGGAGGAAGAGGAGATGAAGACACGCCCCCTGCAAAGGGATCAGTGACCAGGACTCTGCTAATTACTACAGAATTCAACATTCAACTACTTTAATGGATTTGAATTAAAAAATTTAGAATGAATGGGTAACACTTTACTTGACACCCAGCGTCATAACATGTTATGACACGGTCATAACCATGTCATAATATGTCATAACAGCTGACATAACTTGTCATGAACTGTCATAATATGATCATAATACTGTCATGACACATATATTTATACCTGTTGTGACATATATTGCATACTTTTATGGCTGGTTATGACACCTACATAAGAGTGTCAAAACCCACATTTATTCAACAAAAAAAAAATCCCTGACAAGAGGTTTCCTTTCATTTGAAAGTTTGCCTCTTAAGTCCCTTGTTGTAGTTGTAATGAATTCTTTACAGTCATGTTTTTTTTCCCATCATATTTTAAATAACTTGTCGAAAATACACTTTATGACACTGTCATAAAGTATTATGACCATCCTGTGTCACTTTACTTGGACTAAGAAAATACACTTTATGACACTGTCAAGAGGCATTATGACCATCCTGTGTCACTTTACTTGGACTAAGAAAATGCACTTTATGACACTGTCAAGAAGCGTTATGACATCATAATCATATAAGCCAGATAGGCCTATCCAGGCACATGCCATTATGTCAGTCATCAGTCACAAAGAGGGTGTCTTGTTCTGCCCCTGCATTCATCCCAGTCATCAGAAACAGAGCATTGTGGTAGGTGCATGTCTGACATCAATGTGTGCGCAATTACAATGATCATTTAATATGGTCCATTTCAGAAAATGCTATATAACAAACATACTGTTGACACGTAGGCTATGGTGTAATGGAATGTTTTGCCTTGTGTGGTAAGTTTTGTGGGTTTTTACACTCTAATGTAGGTGTCATAACCATCCATAAAATAACACAATATATGTCACAACAGGTCTAAATATATGTGTCATTACAGTGTTATGACCATGTTATGACAGGTTATGTCAGCTGTTATTACATATTATGACATGGTTATGACCGTGTCATAACGTGTTATGACGCTGGTTGTCAAGTAAAGTGTTACCAATGAATGTTACATGCATTATAACAATCCAATAGATAATATATGTTATATTTATCATTGATTTGACAGACAGTAGAATATATCACTGGTCATCACTAGACATAACCTGTTAAAAATGTATAGTGAAGAAACTTCATAAAGACACACCCAACCCCTCACCTAAACACTGCCCCATGCCCTTCAGTTTACACACACCTACAGTCGACACACGTCTACAGTCTACACACACCATACAAGTATTGGCCCTACCTCTAAGCAGAACACTCTCTAATCCAGGTCCATGGTTAGATCTAACCCTGCTGGGTAGCATGACCCAGAGCCCCGGGGAAATGCACAGTGACAAGGGTTACAGCACTGTAGATCAAACATTATGACTAAGAATGGAACTCCCCTCTATATCTTGGGAGTCTCAACATCAGATATAAGGTCACATTTTGCTGCCATGACAGAAAATATTATATACGATACGCACACGCACACGCACACGCACACGCACACGCACACGCACACGCACACGCACACACACTCCCATGCTCTTCACTGAGGTTTAGCGCAGATTGAATGTCTGTTGCTTTGACAAAAGTTATGAATACAGATCGGAGCCCATAACTGACAGGCCAGTCTGACGGGCCCCTGGGGGCCTCTGGGTGAGGCTGTGTACGGTAGGCTTGACAGAGGCACAGTGAACGCTGAGGGGGTCAGCTGACTCATCCAGACCTTCTGCTGCTGTACAGGTGAACAGACAGGAGAGGAGGCAGACAGGAGAGCAGACAGACAGACAGACATGTGAGGTGACAGACAGGAGAGGAGACAGGAGAGGAGACAGACAGACCGGTGAAGAGACAGACAGGACAGGAAAAAGACAGGACAGGAAAAAGACAGGAGAGGAGACAGACAGGAGAGGTGAGCACAAGCTGGTGGTGTGTGTAGGAGGCCCTGTGGCATGTAACAACATGGCTACAGTCAGCCATTGTCTGACTAGTGACTACTGAGCATGTCACAAACTGTAATACACTGGTATCTGAATAAAGTTGTCTCCAGTTGCTCCATGAAGTCCATGTGCATGTAATCACTTTAGCAGTATTTCCTCAGCCGTGTGTGATATCCTGAGTTCTACATCTACAGAATAAGTCAGTCGTCCATTCCATCCTTCCATCTTTCCCAGCAGGCCTCATCGCTCACACCTCATATCAGCCTGACTGTGATGGACACATGCTACCTCCATGCTTGGCAGGACGTTCTTTTGAGGAAACGGAACAAAAACAGCATCAGGGCTAAGAGGTTGGGCCTCTGAACACCCACACTCTGGGACTCTACATACACCCCTCCACCCCCTCCTCCATCCCTCCTCCACCCCCATCCACCTCGCCATCACTCCTCCACCCCTCCACCCCTCCAGCCCTCCTCCACCCCTCCAGCCCTCCTCCACCCCTCCATCCCTCCATCCCTCCATCCCTCCATCCCTATACCCCTCCTCCCCTCCTCCACCTCTCCATCCCTCCTCCTCCCCTCCTCCACCTCTCCATCCCTCCTCCTCCCCTCCTCCACCTCTCCAACCCTCCTCCTCCCCTCCTCCACCTCTCCACCCCTCCTCGAACCCTCCTCCACCCGTCCTCCATCCCTCCACCTGATGTTCCTCATGTTTCTACAGTATGGTGAGGACAGTATGGTGAGGACAGTATGATGAGGACAGTATGATGAGGACAGTATGATGAGGACAGTATGGTGAGGACAGTATGGTGAGTATAGTATGATCAGGACAGTATGATGAGTACCGTATGGTGAGTACAATATGGTGGTGTACAGTATGATGAGTACAGTATGATGAGTACAATATGGTGAGTACAGTATGATGAGGACAGTATGATGAGTACAGTATGGTGAGTACAGTATGGTGAGGACAGTATGATGAGTACAGTATGGTGAGTACAGTATGATGAGGACAGTATGATGAGTACAGTATGGTGAGTACAGTATGGTGAGTACAGTATGGTGAGTACAGTATGATGAGGACAGTATGGTGAGTACAGTATGGTGGTGTACAGTATGATGAGGACAGTATGATGAGTACAGTATGGTGAGTACAATATGGTGAGTACAGTATGATGAGGACAGTATGATGAGTACAGTATGGTGAGTACAATATGGTGAGTACAGTATGATGAGGACAGTATGATGATTACAATATGGTGAGTACAGTATGGTGAGTACAATATGATGAGGACAGTATAATGAGGACAGTATGATGAGTACAGTGTGATGAGCTCTGAGGAGATGTGCGTACGCTCCAAGATGCATCAAGCATCTCTTTTCCTTTCCCCATCAACCCAGGGAGTAAAGGTGAGAGTGTTTTTTGCACAGCCCATCAGGGAGGAACAGACATCAACCAGCTCAGGCACAAAGATGACAGTGAGGAGTTGAAGTCATTTTAGTTTTTCCTTAGGTAGGTTTCTGCTGATGTTGTGTTGAGCGTTCATGTCTTGGGATGCAGGTCACTTCAGGGTTGAAAATGTAACTTGTTTTCCATGTGACTATAATCACATAATGCCATGCAGTTTTGCCAGATGAAAAAGGTTGATATATTTTTCTCACTCTAGACATTTAAACCAATATACGCAGAATGTTCAGTATACAACTGCACCTAGCATCAGCTATTGAACAGCACATATGAAACCCTAGAGTGGAGCTATAGTACAGTGCTGAGACTCTCGTTCGTTGTGGTTCCATTTACCCAGCCAAGAGACATATATGACTGCAGCAAGGTCTACTCCTCAGCCTATAGACAAAGGGAGTCCGTCTCTACGTCTGTCTGTCTGTCTGTCTGTCTGTCTGTCTGTCTGTCTGTCTGTCTGTCTGTCTGTCTGTCTGTCTGTCTGTCTGTCTGTCTGTCTGTCTGTCTGTCTGTCTGTCTGTCTGTCTGTCTGTCTCTCTCTCTCTCTCTCTCTCTCTTTCTGTCGCGCTCTCTGTCTGTCTGTCTGTCTGTCTGTCTCTCTCTCTCTTTCTGTCGCGCTCTCTGTCTGTCTGTCTGTCTGCTCATCCTGTAATATTCACTCTACTGCCTCTGGTCTTCAGTGGTGACCAGACTTCACCTGAGATGACAGTGGTCCTCTGTAGCTCAGCTGGTAGAGCACGGCGCTTGTAACGCCAAGGTAGTGGGTTCGATCCCCGGGACCACCCATACACAAAAAAAAAAAATGTATGCACGCACGACTGTAAGTCGCTTTGGATAAAAGCGTCTGCTAAATGGCATATTATTATTATATTATAGGTGACTGGCCTAGAGCAGGCAACAGCCAACAGGGGAGGAGGCCTCAACCTGACAACTCTCTGTCAGTCCCTCATAACCAGCTCCCCCGCCCCCCTCCCCCGGCACGTCATCTCCCCCACGCCAATCACCACGACACATCAACTTTGTGTCAGGAAACTGTCCCGCAGATCTGAGGAGAAGATACAACCTAATATAAGATAGCTGTGAGGCAATGGCTGTGTGGTTAAGTCATTATTGGGAACAGAGATTGTAATATAAATGCTTGACGGGGCTTATGTAAATAATTATAAATAATGATGTTTCTTGATGATATTTCTATGACTTCCTCTATTTTAACTGTTATTATAATTATTAGATGGGGTGAAGAGTCATGAGGGGACATTTTGAAGGGGGTATGTAGATGAGACAACGTGATACAAGCCCAAACTGGATTCCATTTCTATTAATAGAGCGTCATGTGAAGACAGTGAGTCTGATCTCTGTGAGATAGGGGAACATCAGCTGTACGTAGACATATCCTCTAATCAATGTTCTAGTTTCAGGCTCCACTAACTCATTGAGGGCTTGAATCTCAGTCAAAACAAAGTGGGTTTTCCTTGGTTCAATAACAGCTGAAGCTGCAGAATTGTCTTTCTCTGTGTGTGTGCATGTGTGAGTGATTGGACTGTGCGTGTTACAATTTTGAGAAATGCAGGACTGATTTAAATGATCCTATTCTAATAATTTGTCTGTTCCCCCTCCCCTCTGACCAGACTGAGATTAATTTGCGTGGTGGTAAAGGTTGCGATGACCTAGCCCTGTAATCTGCGCTCATTTCTAATGTTAGAGGTTGGGGGGTAGAAAAGCAGTTTGCGCCATATGGCTAACGATTACAATAATAAATCAAGTTCAGATATCCCCCATTATAATGAATCTAGGAAATTATGCACTGTTTCATTCAGAGATCAGAACGGGTGGCCAGTTGTTGTGACTCCGGAACCCCAATACTCCAGAACCACCCTCCAAACAGGCTTCCAGAGTTTTATCTCACTGTTGGGATTTTACATTCAGAATCATCATCATTAGGAAGTGATTGATTGAAGCTCTGTTATTAGTGGAGCAGTGTTCAATATGTAAATGAGTAACCTTTAGGAGGGCGGGTGGAGAGTGTCAGTTGTGGCAGATGGAAGTAACAGTAATGGGTTGGAGGTTGGCTGGAATAAACATCCCAGGGTCTGGACTGGTCTGGACCCTGGCCGGGCTTTGCGCTGCTCAGTATCCAACTCCTGTATTGTGATAGTGTGTCTACAAGTCCAGAGAGTGATGTAAGAACAAAGGTATGCCCAAAAGAGTTATCTCAAATAACATTTGACATACGTTTTGCACAGACAATTTTCCTAATTATGCATTTATGCATTTACTCTAAAACCCTAAACAAAGGCCTGAGGATATTGTTAAGGAACCCTCAATGGAACTGAGAGCGCCATTCATTTTAATTCCAGAGACTTAAAAGAGAGAAGCAGCGGTGATTGTCTGACTACTACAGGGAATACGTTGAGACAAACACATCATGATGTCTAATTGAAAATCTTGTGAGAGAGAATATCCCAGACAGTCCAAATAAATAGCAGACACACAGACACCAACCCTACTGTGAGGCAGAGGGGGGAAGCGGCCATTTTCCCCCCACAGCCCTAAATTAACATGACAGCCAGTAGCTTCTCGCTATTGCAAAGTGAGTGATTAGTATTATCATTTAAATTGTAATTTGGCAGTTAATTAAAGTGACCTTGGTTGTTACTGGTGCTTGGGCAAACGGGCGACGGGAGTGTCGTTCTCGCTCTCTCTCTCTGCCGCCGTCTGCGTCTGTTGTCAGTGAGGCCCGTTACCGGATTAAGTTGCCCGGTGACAAAACCAAATTAAGCAGCTGTCACCTACTACCTGCCGCTCTGTGCGGGAGAGGATCAATTTATGACCGGTTAGGGATGGGGAATCTTTCTCTCTCTCGCTCTCTCTGTCTCCCATCATTATTATTGTACGATTTCTGATGGGTTGTAATGCTTTTTTGAGAGTGTCATTAAAGGCGAGATGTAAAAAGCGTATTGCATGACATCATTGGAACCACGCATTAATGTTTGATGAAAAGTCTGTAACAACAAAAACCCAATGGAGTGTGTTTAACAATTAGTTGTGTAGACTCGGGTTTGGCAATGAACATTGTTGGCTGCATCTTTTTAACTTACTCAGAGGAAAGGATGTACACAATGAATAATTTAACAGGGATGCTAATGTTGTGGAATTTCTGGTGAATCTAATGTTCTCTAAATGTTTTCTCTAAACATTCTAACTCAGGAGAAAGATCAGATGTGACAATGAGAAGTCAGAGTCTCCTTCACGGGACACACAGGATGCGTCCTAAATCCCACCCTATTGCCTTCATTTACATTTACATGTGAGTCATTTAACAGACGGAAAGTATTCACACCCCCTGACTTTTTCCACATTTTGTTGTGTTACAGCCTGAATTTAAAATGAATTAAATTGAGATGTTGTGTCACTGGCCTACATACAATACCCCCCATAATGTCAAAGTAAATTACTGTCACGGTTCAGACAGACGACCAGAGGACCACAATTGCGTCACACCAGAAAGTTTATTAAAACTTAAGGGAAAAGGGAAGTAGGGAGTGAATGAAGGCTCCAGGGGTAACAGGGATCCCGTCCAATGTGCTGGGTCTGTGCCCCCCCCAGTGGCAGCGATGCGTCCTATGAAGCCGGTGGTGGGTGGTCCAGAAGTCCTGGGGGGGGGGAGACACAGACACAACAGGGCGGAATGAAACAAGGCAGCAGTACAGTTCAAGGGAAATCCAAAATACGTAGTAGCAAGGCAGAAGGCTGGTCAGAGTTACCGGGATAGAAGAGTAGTCAGGAGTCGTTATGGCAGAAGCAGGTCTGGATCTCCTGGGGCAGAAGAGTATCCAAAAATCAGGCAGGTCCGGGGTCACAAAACCAGGGTGAGCCAGAAGCGCGAGCAAACAGGTTCCGGGTGTGAGCTTTGCAGACGATCTGACACCGGAGAGCTGAAAGACAGGGCCTTAAATACTGGGAGAGGTAGTGGGTAATGCAGCGCAGCTGGCAGAGTAATTAGAGCAGAGCAGAGCAGGGACAGGTGGAGCTAGTTAGGCTGAGTAGAGAGAGTGGTGAGCAGAGTGGAAGAAAATAAAGGTGGTAACCCGGTGGAGTGAGAGGCTCATGACAGAACCCCCCCCCCAAGGGACGGCCCCAGAAGTCCCAAGAGCAACACCACGCCGGGCGGGAGGAGGGGAGCCGGAGGAGGGCTAGAACTCCTCCGAACGGTCCGAGTGAACGTCCTCATCCTCGGAGGAAGCCGGAGGGCCGTGGTCGGGAGATGGGACAGGTCCCGAGACAGGATCAGGCACCGGACAGGAAGCCGAGCGGGCAGGACGGTTAGGGACCCCTCTGGGGCGGCCCCTACGGATTGCAGGTTGATCAGGATGCCGTTGGTGGAAAGCGGTGATGAGAGTCCTATCCACAATCCGACTAGCTGGCACCCAGGTCCTTTCCTCAGGTCCATAGCCCTCCCAGTCAATGAGGTACTGGAGACCCCTACCCCTCCGTCTGGACCGAAGCAGGCGGCGGACGGTGTAAACCAGACCACCATCGACGAGCCGTGGAGGAGGAGGACAAGGCGCAGCAGGGACCAGCGGACTCTCATGGATGGGCTTAATCTTAGACACATGGAAAGTGGGGTGCACCCTCAGGGAATTAGGCAGTTGGAGCCGGACAGCAGTTGGGCTAATCACTCTTATGATAGGGAATGGGCCAATGAACCGAGGTGCCAGCTTCTGCGACTCCACCCTGAGTGGCAGGTTCTTCGATGACAACCACACCCTTTGACCAACATGGTAGGTGGGAGCAGGAATTCTCCGACGGTTGGCCCCGGTAGTGTAGCTGGCAACGGATCTGAGGAGTGTGGCTCGGGCTTGTGACCAGGTGCGGCGACATCGACGGGCAAAAGCAAGTGCAGATGGGCAAGTAACCTCCTCTTCCTGGCTGGCAAATAGAGGAGGCTGGTATCCATAAACACATTGGAAAGGGGACATACCGATGGCAGAGCAGGTCAGAGAATTGTGTGCGTACTCCACCCATGTCAATTGCTGCGACCAGGAGTGGGGGTTGCGTGAAGTCATGCATCGCAGTGCCTTCTCGAGCTCCTGATTAGCCCGCTCTGACTGCCCATTGGATTGGGGATGGAATCCGGAAGTCAGACTGACTGTGGCTCCCAGCAGGTGACAGAACTCCTTCCAAAAAGCGGAGGAGAATTGTGGACCACGGTCAGAAACTACATCCTTAGGCAGTCCGTGGATCCGGAAGACGTGTTCCAGGACCACCTGGGCGGTCTCCTTGGCGGTTGGGAGCTTGGGGAGGGGAATGAAGTGTGCCATCTTGCTGAAACGGTCAACAATGGTGAGAATGACGGTCATGCCACTAGAAGGGGGCAGCCCCGTGACAAAGTCAAGGGCGATGTGAGACCAGGGACGTCTGGGCACAGGCAGGGGCTGCAGCAATCCGGCTGGGGGCTGGCAGGACGACTTGTGTTGGTTGCAGATGGGGCAGGCTTGGACGAATTCCCGTACATCCCTTCTCAGAGAGGGCCACCAGAACCTCTGGGCGAGCAGGTTGTAAGTGCGGGTGGAGCCAGGGTGACAAGCTAGGCGGGAGTCATGTCCCCACTGAACGACCTGGGACCTCAGGTCTTCGGGGACAAAAAGGCGGTCAGCTGGGCAAGTGCTGGGACCTGGCTGGTTACGGAGAGCCTCCAGCACCTGTTCCTCAACAGCCCAGGTCAGAGCTGCAACGATGCAGGGACTTGGCAGAATCGACACAGGGTCCTTGGAGGGGGTGTCATCCTTCTGGAATTGACGGGAGAGGGCGTCTGGCTTGGTGTTGCGTGATCCAGGCCGGTATGACAGAGTGAAATTAAACCTGGTGAAGAACAGGGCCCAGCGGGACTGCCTGGAGTTCAACCGTTTGGCCGTGCGGATGTACTCCAAGTTCTTATGATCGGTCCAAACGAGAAATGGAATGGTGGACCCCTCCAGCCAGTGACGCCACTCCTCCAAGGCAAGCTTCACAGCCAGCAGCTCACGGTTCCCTATGTCGTAATTGCACTCAGAGGGGGACAACCGACGTGAGAAAAAGGCACAGGGATGGAGCTTCCTATCCTCCGCAGCCCACTGAGAAATCACAGCACCAACTCCCACATCCGAGGCGTCCACCTCCACAATGAATTGCCGGTCCCCATCAGGCATCTGGAGGATGGGAGCGGAGGTGAACCTCACCTTGAGGGTACTGAAGGCTTTGTCGGCTGCTGGGGTCCAGGTGAAGGGTTGCTTGGTGCTGGTTAGAGCAGTGAGAGGGGCAGCAACGGTACTGTAGTTCCGGATAAACTTTCTGTAGAAGTTAGCAAACCCCAGAAACTGTTGCAGCTTCTTTCTGTTCTCCGGAACTGGCCATGAAGTGACTGCTGATACTTTGGCAGGATCCATTTGGATACTTCCCTCTGCCACTATGTACCCCAGGAAGACCACTGTCTTGACGTGAAACTCACATTTCTCTGCCTTGGCGTAGAGGGAATTCTCCAGAAGACGATGAAGGACTTGCTGGACATGGCGGGTGTGTTCAGACAGGTTTCTGGAGTAGATTAGGATGTCATCCAGGTAAACGAAGACAAACTTGTTTAACATGTCCCGCAGTACATCATTCACTAGAGCCTGGAACACAGCAGGAGCATTGGTGAGGCCAAAAGGCATAACCAGATACTCGTAGTGGCCTGTTGGTGTATTGAATGCGGTTTTCCATTCATCTCCCTCCCGGATCCGCACTAGGTGGTAAGCGTTTCTGAGATCCAACTTGGTAAAAACAGTGGCTCCCTGGAGCAACTCAAAAGCAGAGGTGAGCAGAGGCAGAGGGTAACGGTTTTTCACTGTGATGTCGTTGAGTCCCCTGTAGTCGATGCAGGGGCGAAGAGATCCATCCTTCTTCCCCACAAAGAAGAAGCCAGCACCAGCAGGAGATGAAGATGAACGGATTAATCCTGCGGACAGAGAGCCATTGATGTAGTCCTCCATGGACTTTCTTTCAGGAGCAGACAACGAATAAAGACGACCCTTTGGAGGGGCTGTTCCAGGGAGGAGGTCGATGGCACAGTCGTACGGTCGGTGAGGGGGCAGAGATGTGGCTCTTGCTTTGTTAAACACCTCTCTGAGACCATGGTAGCATTCTGGGACATTGGAGAGGTCAGGAGCGGAGTTAGTAGGTACTGGCCGAGGGGGTAGTGCGGCAGCAAGCAGGCAGGTTCGGTGGCAGTCCTCTCCCCACTCCCTGATCACCCCGGTCACCCAGTCGAGCTGAGGGTTGTGCCGGCGGAGCCATGGGTAACCCAGGATGAGGGGTTGGCCTGGAGAGGGGAGCAGGTGAAACTGGATAGTTTCTTGATGGTTTCCGGACAGACCCATCGAGACCGGGGCCGTGACATGAGTGACCGATCCGAGTAAGTGTCCGTCCAGTGCCCGGGCAGGAATAGGAGGTGTCAAACGGAGGTTCTCCAGTCCCAGTTGGCGTGCCAGCTTGATGTCCATTATGTTGGCTTCGGCGCCAGAATCCACCAGAGCAGCCAGGGTGTGAGTTGAGTCAGAGAGGCGGAGGTGAACTTGCAGCAGGGGTTTGCGGTCGGAGGACTGGATGGTCATTGAACTCAACCGGACTCCCCCTATGCCCGGTGAGCTTCGGCCCTTTAAAGGGCAGGTTACCACACGATGTCCATCACCTCCACAATAGAGGCAGAGGTTTGAGGTGAAGCGGCGCTGGCGCTCTGCAGGAGTGAGAGAGGCTCGCCCAATCTCCATAGGCTCAGACTGATCAAACTGACCTGGGTGAGTGGCAGTAGATGACAGGAGCCCAGTCGGATCTCTCCGAATGCCGGTAGTAGGTGGACCTTGGCGCCCCCTCTCACGACGACGGGTCTGTATCCTTCTGTCGATCCTGACAGTCAGTGCGATGGCTTCATCAAGAGTGGAAGGCAGTTCATGGGAGACCAACTCGTCCTTGATATAGTCAGCCAAACTATGGAAGAACGCGTCCACCAACGATGGTGTGTTCCAAGAACTTCGTCTAGCCAGGGTTCGGAAGTCAATGGAATGGTCTGCGACGGTACGTCTGCCTTGTCGAATACTGAACAGTTCACGAGACGCCTCTGCGGTTGGTGAATCCAGGTCAAACACCTTCAGCATCTCCTCAGCAAACAGGTCGAAGGTTGCACATGCGGGGGTTTGACGTTCGAACTCTGCTGTTCCCCAGAGTCGAGCTCGGCCCGTCAGGTGAGTGATGGCATACCCAACTTTAGCCCCCTCCGTGGCGAAGGTCCTTGGCTGCAAGGAGAACTGAAGTCGGCAGCTAGTCAGGAATGGCCGGACCTGGGTTGAGTCGCCGTTGAACCGCTCGGGGTTTCCAATCTTGGGTTCCGGAGCAGCGGCTGCAATGACCGGGGCAGGTAACTCGGGGGCAGGGCTGGTGGGCAGACTGGCTGGGGTAAGGTTGGTGAGGAGTTGAATGATCATGGCGAGTTGTTGTTGCTGCTGCTGGAACTGCTGCTCATGCTCATCGGTTTCCATGTCGGGGAAAGTGTGCGCTGAGTCCATAATGGTCAGATCGTACTGTCACGGTTCAGACAGACGACCAGAGGACCACAATTGCGTCACACCAGAAAGTTTATTAAAACTTAAGGGAAAAGGGAAGTAGGGAGTGAATGAAGGCTCCAGGGGTAACAGGGATCCCGTCCAATGTGCTGGGTCTGTGCCCCCCCCAGTGGCAGCGATGCGTCCTATGAAGCCGGTGGTGGGTGGTCCAGAAGTCCTGGGGGGGGGGAGACACAGACACAACAGGGCGGAATGAAACAAGGCAGCAGTACAGTTCAAGGGAAATCCAAAATACGTAGTAGCAAGGCAGAAGGCTGGTCAGAGTTACCGGGATAGAAGAGTAGTCAGGAGTCGTTATGGCAGAAGCAGGTCTGGATCTCCTGGGGCAGAAGAGTATCCAAAAATCAGGCAGGTCCGGGGTCACAAAACCAGGGTGAGCCAGAAGCGCGAGCAAACAGGTTCCGGGTGTGAGCTTTGCAGACGATCTGACACCGGAGAGCTGAAAGACAGGGCCTTAAATACTGGGAGAGGTAGTGGGTAATGCAGCGCAGCTGGCAGAGTAATTAGAGCAGAGCAGAGCAGGGACAGGTGGAGCTAGTTAGGCTGAGTAGAGAGAGTGGTGAGCAGAGTGGAAGAAAATAAAGGTGGTAACCCGGTGGAGTGAGAGGCTCATGACAGAACCCCCCCCCCAAGGGACGGCCCCAGAAGTCCCAAGAGCAACACCACGCCGGGCGGGAGGAGGGGAGCCGGAGGAGGGCTAGAACTCCTCCGAACGGTCCGAGTGAACGTCCTCATCCTCGGAGGAAGCCGGAGGGCCGTGGTCGGGAGATGGGACAGGTCCCGAGACAGGATCAGGCACCGGACAGGAAGCCGAGCGGGCAGGACGGTTAGGGACCCCTCTGGGGCGGCCCCTACGGATTGCAGGTTGATCAGGATGCCGTTGGTGGAAAGCGGTGATGAGAGTCCTATCCACAATCCGACTAGCTGGCACCCAGGTCCTTTCCTCAGGTCCATAGCCCTCCCAGTCAATGAGGTACTGGAGACCCCTACCCCTCCGTCTGGACCGAAGCAGGCGGCGGACGGTGTAAACCAGACCACCATCGACGAGCCGTGGAGGAGGAGGACAAGGCGCAGCAGGGACCAGCGGACTCTCATGGATGGGCTTAATCTTAGACACATGGAAAGTGGGGTGCACCCTCAGGGAATTAGGCAGTTGGAGCCGGACAGCAGTTGGGCTAATCACTCTTATGATAGGGAATGGGCCAATGAACCGAGGTGCCAGCTTCTGCGACTCCACCCTGAGTGGCAGGTTCTTCGATGACAACCACACCCTTTGACCAACATGGTAGGTGGGAGCAGGAATTCTCCGACGGTTGGCCCCGGTAGTGTAGCTGGCAACGGATCTGAGGAGTGTGGCTCGGGCTTGTGACCAGGTGCGGCGACATCGACGGGCAAAAGCAAGTGCAGATGGGCAAGTAACCTCCTCTTCCTGGCTGGCAAATAGAGGAGGCTGGTATCCATAAACACATTGGAAAGGGGACATACCGATGGCAGAGCAGGTCAGAGAATTGTGTGCGTACTCCACCCATGTCAATTGCTGCGACCAGGAGTGGGGGTTGCGTGAAGTCATGCATCGCAGTGCCTTCTCGAGCTCCTGATTAGCCCGCTCTGACTGCCCATTGGATTGGGGATGGAATCCGGAAGTCAGACTGACTGTGGCTCCCAGCAGGTGACAGAACTCCTTCCAAAAAGCGGAGGAGAATTGTGGACCACGGTCAGAAACTACATCCTTAGGCAGTCCGTGGATCCGGAAGACGTGTTCCAGGACCACCTGGGCGGTCTCCTTGGCGGTTGGGAGCTTGGGGAGGGGAATGAAGTGTGCCATCTTGCTGAAACGGTCAACAATGGTGAGAATGACGGTCATGCCACTAGAAGGGGGCAGCCCCGTGACAAAGTCAAGGGCGATGTGAGACCAGGGACGTCTGGGCACAGGCAGGGGCTGCAGCAATCCGGCTGGGGGCTGGCAGGACGACTTGTGTTGGTTGCAGATGGGGCAGGCTTGGACGAATTCCCGTACATCCCTTCTCAGAGAGGGCCACCAGAACCTCTGGGCGAGCAGGTTGTAAGTGCGGGTGGAGCCAGGGTGACAAGCTAGGCGGGAGTCATGTCCCCACTGAACGACCTGGGACCTCAGGTCTTCGGGGACAAAAAGGCGGTCAGCTGGGCAAGTGCTGGGACCTGGCTGGTTACGGAGAGCCTCCAGCACCTGTTCCTCAACAGCCCAGGTCAGAGCTGCAACGATGCAGGGACTTGGCAGAATCGACACAGGGTCCTTGGAGGGGGTGTCATCCTTCTGGAATTGACGGGAGAGGGCGTCTGGCTTGGTGTTGCGTGATCCAGGCCGGTATGACAGAGTGAAATTAAACCTGGTGAAGAACAGGGCCCAGCGGGACTGCCTGGAGTTCAACCGTTTGGCCGTGCGGATGTACTCCAAGTTCTTATGATCGGTCCAAACGAGAAATGGAATGGTGGACCCCTCCAGCCAGTGACGCCACTCCTCCAAGGCAAGCTTCACAGCCAGCAGCTCACGGTTCCCTATGTCGTAATTGCACTCAGAGGGGGACAACCGACGTGAGAAAAAGGCACAGGGATGGAGCTTCCTATCCTCCGCAGCCCACTGAGAAATCACAGCACCAACTCCCACATCCGAGGCGTCCACCTCCACAATGAATTGCCGGTCCCCATCAGGCATCTGGAGGATGGGAGCGGAGGTGAACCTCACCTTGAGGGTACTGAAGGCTTTGTCGGCTGCTGGGGTCCAGGTGAAGGGTTGCTTGGTGCTGGTTAGAGCAGTGAGAGGGGCAGCAACGGTACTGTAGTTCCGGATAAACTTTCTGTAGAAGTTAGCAAACCCCAGAAACTGTTGCAGCTTCTTTCTGTTCTCCGGAACTGGCCATGAAGTGACTGCTGATACTTTGGCAGGATCCATTTGGATACTTCCCTCTGCCACTATGTACCCCAGGAAGACCACTGTCTTGACGTGAAACTCACATTTCTCTGCCTTGGCGTAGAGGGAATTCTCCAGAAGACGATGAAGGACTTGCTGGACATGGCGGGTGTGTTCAGACAGGTTTCTGGAGTAGATTAGGATGTCATCCAGGTAAACGAAGACAAACTTGTTTAACATGTCCCGCAGTACATCATTCACTAGAGCCTGGAACACAGCAGGAGCATTGGTGAGGCCAAAAGGCATAACCAGATACTCGTAGTGGCCTGTTGGTGTATTGAATGCGGTTTTCCATTCATCTCCCTCCCGGATCCGCACTAGGTGGTAAGCGTTTCTGAGATCCAACTTGGTAAAAACAGTGGCTCCCTGGAGCAACTCAAAAGCAGAGGTGAGCAGAGGCAGAGGGTAACGGTTTTTCACTGTGATGTCGTTGAGTCCCCTGTAGTCGATGCAGGGGCGAAGAGATCCATCCTTCTTCCCCACAAAGAAGAAGCCAGCACCAGCAGGAGATGAAGATGAACGGATTAATCCTGCGGACAGAGAGCCATTGATGTAGTCCTCCATGGACTTTCTTTCAGGAGCAGACAACGAATAAAGACGACCCTTTGGAGGGGCTGTTCCAGGGAGGAGGTCGATGGCACAGTCGTACGGTCGGTGAGGGGGCAGAGATGTGGCTCTTGCTTTGTTAAACACCTCTCTGAGACCATGGTAGCATTCTGGGACATTGGAGAGGTCAGGAGCGGAGTTAGTAGGTACTGGCCGAGGGGGTAGTGCGGCAGCAAGCAGGCAGGTTCGGTGGCAGTCCTCTCCCCACTCCCTGATCACCCCGGTCACCCAGTCGAGCTGAGGGTTGTGCCGGCGGAGCCATGGGTAACCCAGGATGAGGGGTTGGCCTGGAGAGGGGAGCAGGTGAAACTGGATAGTTTCTTGATGGTTTCCGGACAGACCCATCGAGACCGGGGCCGTGACATGAGTGACCGATCCGAGTAAGTGTCCGTCCAGTGCCCGGGCAGGAATAGGAGGTGTCAAACGGAGGTTCTCCAGTCCCAGTTGGCGTGCCAGCTTGATGTCCATTATGTTGGCTTCGGCGCCAGAATCCACCAGAGCAGCCAGGGTGTGAGTTGAGTCAGAGAGGCGGAGGTGAACTTGCAGCAGGGGTTTGCGGTCGGAGGACTGGATGGTCATTGAACTCAACCGGACTCCCCCTATGCCCGGTGAGCTTCGGCCCTTTAAAGGGCAGGTTACCACACGATGTCCATCACCTCCACAATAGAGGCAGAGGTTTGAGGTGAAGCGGCGCTGGCGCTCTGCAGGAGTGAGAGAGGCTCGCCCAATCTCCATAGGCTCAGACTGATCAAACTGACCTGGGTGAGTGGCAGTAGATGACAGGAGCCCAGTCGGATCTCTCCGAATGCCGGTAGTAGGTGGACCTTGGCGCCCCCTCTCACGACGACGGGTCTGTATCCTTCTGTCGATCCTGACAGTCAGTGCGATGGCTTCATCAAGAGTGGAAGGCAGTTCATGGGAGACCAACTCGTCCTTGATATAGTCAGCCAAACTATGGAAGAACGCGTCCACCAACGATGGTGTGTTCCAAGAACTTCGTCTAGCCAGGGTTCGGAAGTCAATGGAATGGTCTGCGACGGTACGTCTGCCTTGTCGAATACTGAACAGTTCACGAGACGCCTCTGCGGTTGGTGAATCCAGGTCAAACACCTTCAGCATCTCCTCAGCAAACAGGTCGAAGGTTGCACATGCGGGGGTTTGACGTTCGAACTCTGCTGTTCCCCAGAGTCGAGCTCGGCCCGTCAGGTGAGTGATGGCATACCCAACTTTAGCCCCCTCCGTGGCGAAGGTCCTTGGCTGCAAGGAGAACTGAAGTCGGCAGCTAGTCAGGAATGGCCGGACCTGGGTTGAGTCGCCGTTGAACCGCTCGGGGTTTCCAATCTTGGGTTCCGGAGCAGCGGCTGCAATGACCGGGGCAGGTAACTCGGGGGCAGGGCTGGTGGGCAGACTGGCTGGGGTAAGGTTGGTGAGGAGTTGAATGATCATGGCGAGTTGTTGTTGCTGCTGCTGGAACTGCTGCTCATGCTCATCGGTTTCCATGTCGGGGAAAGTGTGCGCTGAGTCCATAATGGTCAGATCGTACTGTCACGGTTCAGACAGACGACCAGAGGACCACAATTGCGTCACACCAGAAAGTTTATTAAAACTTAAGGGAAAAGGGAAGTAGGGAGTGAATGAAGGCTCCAGGGGTAACAGGGATCCCGTCCAATGTGCTGGGTCTGTGCCCCCCCCAGTGGCAGCGATGCGTCCTATGAAGCCGGTGGTGGGTGGTCCAGAAGTCCTGGGGGGGGGGAGACACAGACACAACAGGGCGGAATGAAACAAGGCAGCAGTACAGTTCAAGGGAAATCCAAAATACGTAGTAGCAAGGCAGAAGGCTGGTCAGAGTTACCGGGATAGAAGAGTAGTCAGGAGTCGTTATGGCAGAAGCAGGTCTGGATCTCCTGGGGCAGAAGAGTATCCAAAAATCAGGCAGGTCCGGGGTCACAAAACCAGGGTGAGCCAGAAGCGCGAGCAAACAGGTTCCGGGTGTGAGCTTTGCAGACGATCTGACACCGGAGAGCTGAAAGACAGGGCCTTAAATACTGGGAGAGGTAGTGGGTAATGCAGCGCAGCTGGCAGAGTAATTAGAGCAGAGCAGAGCAGGGACAGGTGGAGCTAGTTAGGCTGAGTAGAGAGAGTGGTGAGCAGAGTGGAAGAAAATAAAGGTGGTAACCCGGTGGAGTGAGAGGCTCATGACAATTTAAAAAAAATGAAAAGCTGAAATGTTTCGAGTCAATATGTATTCAACCCCTTTGTTATGTCAAGCCTAAATAAATTCAGGAAAATAAATGTGCTTAACAACTCACATAATAAGTTGCATGGACTCACTCTGTGTGCAATAATAGTGCTTCAAATGATTTTTGAATGACTACCTCATCTCTGTACCCCACACATACAATTATCTGTAAGGTCCCTCAGTCAAGCAGTGAATTTCAAACACAGATTCAACCACAAAGACCAGGGAGGTTTTCCAATGCCTCGCAAAGAAGGGCACCTATTGGAAGATAGGTAGAAGAAAAAAAACAGACAGTGAATATCCCTTTGAGCATGGTGAAGTTATTAATAACACTTTGGATGGTGAATCAATACACCCAGTCGCTACAACGATAGCGTGTCCTTACTAACTCAGTTGCCAGAGAGGAAGGAAACCGGTCAGGGATTTTACGATGAAGCCAATGGTGACTTTAAAACAGTTACAGAGTTTAATGATAGTGATAGGAGAAAACTGAGTATGGATCAACAACATTGTAGTTTCTCCACAATACTAATTGACAGAGTGAAATTAATCAATCCTGTACAGAATAAAAATATTCCAAAACATGCATCCTGTTTGCAATAAGGCACTAAAGTAAAACTGCAAAAAATGTGCCAAAGAAATTTACTTTATGTCCTGAATACAAAGTGTTATGTTTGGGGCAAATCCAACACAACACATCACTGAGTACCACTCTTCATATTTTTAAGCATGGTGGTGGCTGCATCATGTTATGGGTATGCTTGTCATAAGCAAGAACTAGGAGGGGTTTTAGGATAAAAATAAATGGAATAGAGCTAAGCACAGGCAAAATTCTAGAGGAAAACCTGGTTCAGCTGCTTTCCAAAAGACACTGGGAGACAAATTCACCTTTCAGCAGGACAATAACCTAAAACACAAGGAGAAATATACACTGGAGTTGCTTACCAAGACGACATTGAATGAGTTACAGAGTATTTTGTGTAGATTGTTGACAAAAAATGACATTTAAATCAATTTTAATCCCACCTTGTAACACAACAACATTTGGAAAATGTCAAAGGGTGTGAATACTTTCTGAAGGCACTGTAGTGCACTACTTTTCACCAGAGCCTCTGGTAAAAAGTAGTGCACTATATAGTAAATAGGGTGCCATTGAAGATAAATCCTCTGTCTGGAGTTACTGTATGTAAAGTGATAACATTAGCATGCATATTTCATAGAGTGATTAGTTAGAGTACATGACAAGTAAAAATAGAAACCAAACATGGACATGGCATGAATTATACAGAAATATCCCTGGCGTCTCCCAAGAGAATTGTTTACAGTGATTACAGCGTAGTTCTACATCTTAAATCAGTGGGCTGTCATTGCTTTAAACACACAAATTAACAATAGGGTTAGTAAACATTACCCAGTCAGCCTCTATGCCGTGTAGTCAGTCAGTCAGACATCTTTAATACATTCTTGTAATCAAAATGCTCAAAACACTCACTGACTTCTACTCACTCATATAATTTGCTTGTAAGCCCCTCAGACCTTCAGTTACAACTCACTCTCTCTAACAGAGGAAGCCCACTCCAGTACCCAGCACAACAATCCTCTCCTGTCTCCCCAGCCTCTAGAAACCCTGTTTCTCCTGTCTCCCCAGCATCTAGAAACCCTGTTTCTCCTGTTTCCCCAGCCTCTAGAAACCCTGTTTCTCCTGTTTCCCCAGCATCTAGAAACCCTGTTTCTCCTGTTTCCCCAGCCTCTAGAAACCCTGTTTCTCCTGTTTCCCCAGTCTCTAGAAACCCTGTTTCTCCTGTTTCCCCAGCCTCTAGAAACCCTGTTTCTCCTGTCTCCCCAGCCTCTAGAAACCCTGTTTCTCCTGTCTCCCCAGCCTCTAGAAACCCTGTTTCTCCTGTCACCCCTTCAGTCTTTAATCTCCTCTCCATACACTTGACATGCTAGAGAGGGAGGCATCACAACAGGTATGCACACACAAAGACACACACACAGACACACAAAGACACACACACACAGACACACACCCACACACAGACACAGAAACACACACAGACACACACAGAAACACAGACACAGAAACACAGACACAGACAGACACACAAAGACACACACAGAAACAGAAACACACACAGACACACAGACACAGAAACACACACACAGACAGACACACAAAGACACACACAGACAGACACACACAGACACACAGACACAGAAACACACACACACACGCAGAGTGACAGCAGGTAAATTACGTGTCAGTGAGGTCTGCATTTCAATTCTTGCATATTATTTTGAATAGGCTTTGATACAAAGCCTCCCTCCCCTTGTTGCAGACTGACTCAGTGCTAACTGTTTTTGATTAAAACGTCAATAAGGCTGTGGACTCCTTTCATTCTAGGGGCCCTGAGCTGTCTGTCTCTCTCTCCCCCCACTACCACACACACACAAACACACACTCTGAGTGGGGGCCCGGCTCGCTACATGGCTGCCCGTTTATCTACTCTGAGGAGCATGTCATGTAATAAGCTGTGTCTCCAGAGAGTATTTAGAGTGATAGGGGAAGCTGATTGGGACAAAAAACCTCTGAATCTCATTTGGGCTTCCCTTTGTGGCAGGTGAATGCTGAGGTAAACAATAATCTCTCTGGAGAGAGAGAGAGGGTGGAGGTGGAGAGAGAGGGGGGATGGAGAGGGAGAGAGAGAGAGGAGGTGGAGAGAGAGAGGGGATGGAGAGGGAGAGAGAGAGAGAGAGAGGAGGTGGAGAGAGAGAGGGGATGGAGAGGGAGAGAGAGAAAGGAGGTGGAGAGAGAGGGGGGATGGAGAGGGAGAGAGAGATAGTAGGTGGAGAGAGAGGGGGGATGGAGCGAGAGAGAGAGAGGGGGGGGAGACACAAAAAGAGAAAGCAACAGAGAGAGCGAGAGAGAGAGAGAGAGAGAGAAAGAGCGAGAGAGAGAGAGAGAGAGAGAGAGAGAGAGAGAGAGAGAGAGAGAGAGAGAGAGAGAGAGAGAGAGAGAGAGAGAGAGAGAGAGAGAGAGAGAGAGAGAGAGAAAGAGAGAGAGAGAGAGAGACAGAGAGAGAGAGAGAAAGAGAGAGAGACAGAGAGAGAGAGAGACCGAGAGAGACAGAGATAGAGAGAGAGAGAGAGAGAGAGAGAGAGAGAGAGAGAGAGAGAGATAGAAAGAGAGTCAGAGAGAGAGAGAGAGAGAGAGAGAGAGAGAGAGAGAGAGAGAGAGAGAGAGAGAGAGAGAGAGAGAGAGAGAGAGAGAGGTTTTTAAAAATCTTTCTACCAGGCTGACAGCTGCTGTTGAAGTTGTGTTCCATTGTAGAAGAACAGAGGAATACCCAGAGGTGCTATTTGTCTCCATCATTACCCGGAGATGTGATAACTTTAATCTGCCGCAGCACTGGTGGAGGTGGTGAAGGTTCATTGTCTCAATGTCTCACTTCTTTCCCCCTCTGAGACGTTTTACGTAGACAGGCACCAGGAAGGATCAATCTTCTGACGTCTGTATTAAAATACTATTACTAGCGTAAGCCTGCCATGGCCACAAGAGGCTGAAGGTTGTTTAATATTATTTATCTAACAGTTCTTGAAGAAGGAATATGATTGTGATCAAACGTTTCTGCATTAAAGCCATTGTCGTCAGGCATTTTTTTTAAATTATGATAAAGTCTTGACTCTAGTCTGACAATTTTTAACCCAGCAAGGAATATGCAGTTACCTGAGCATTGTTAGTTTGAAACAGACAGAAGCAGAGAGGAACAGGCAGGATGAGCGAGGGCAGAGCGACTGGCAGCTGAATCCACAGATGCTCATGTAAAAACCTTATTCACATGTTTCTGTCTGCTTGTTTGATTGCTGCTAATTTAGCCCTTCAGCACTGGGAGAAAAACACTGCTTTTGTTTTCATACTAACAAGGCAATTAGCAATCATTACACATCTTATTCCTGGTGCCTACAGTGTTTATTTAACCCATTAATGTCTGGGTGTTGGGAGCCAATGGGTAAATACTATGAAAATCTCAGTCTGGGTTTTACACTTTGGTCTTGGTATTGTAATGGTATAGATACACTCTTAGAAAAAAGGGTTCCAAAGGGGTTATTCTGCTGTCCCCTTAGGAGAACCTTTTTGGTTCTGGGTAGAGGGAGGCATGGAAGGTGTGGTGCAGAGGAAATAAGAGCAGACAGGAAGCATTAACACCAAAGAGCTGTAAAGGGTGCTCAGGGCTCCCCAAGGACTGCCTGTCACACTCTGATCACCGCTAACATCACCAGGGGAGAGAGACAAGGGGGGAGAAGGGAAGAGGGGAGGGGGGAGTGTGGAGAGAGGAGGGGGGAGTGTGGAGAGAGGAGGGGGGAGTATAGAGAGGGGAGGGGGAGTGTAGAGAGAGAGGAGGGGGGAGAGGGTAGAGGAGGGTGTGGTAGAGAGGGGAGGGGGAGAGGAGAGAGGAGGGGGGAGTGTAGAGAGGGGATACCCAAATCAACAGGAGTAACACAACCAAGGAGAGAGGAGTGAAACAACCCACTAGTGACATCATATTTACAGAGCGCTTGGCAAAGAAAACCTTATAAAATCATAAGCAGGCTCTCAAGAATTTATGTACATGACACAATACTTTAAAACCCCAAACTATCTCAGCGTAACAACATTCATTTCCTCTGAAGGGATCTGCCGGTGTGCCTTCCTCTTCCCCTCCTTCCCCTCCTTCCCCTCATTCCCCTCCTTTCCCTCATTCCCCTCCTTCCCCTCCTTCCCCTCCTTCCCCTCCTTCCACTCATTCCCCTCATTCCCCTCCTTCCGCTCCTTCCCTCCTTCCCCTCATTCCCCTCCTTCCCCTCCTTCCCCTCATTCCCCTCATTCCCCTCATTCCCCTCATTCCCCTCCTTCACCTCATTCCCTCTCCTTCCCCTCCTTCCCCTCATTCCCCTAATTTATCTCATTCCCCTCCTTCCCCTCCTTGCCCTCATTCCCCTCCTTCCCTTCCTTCCCCTCCTTCCCCTCATTCCCCCCATTCCCCTCCTTCCCCTCCTTCCCCTCCTTTCCCTCATTCCCCTCCTTCCCCTCCTTCCCTTCCTTCCCCTCATTCCCCTCATTCCCCTCATTCCCCTCCTTCCCCTCCTTCCCCTCATTCCCTTCCTTCCCCTCATTCCCCTCCTTCCCCTCATATCCCTCATTCCCCTCTTTCTCCTCCTTCCCCTCATTCCCCTCATTCCCCTCATTCCCCTCATTCCCCTCTTTTCTCATTTTCCTTTTCCTCTGTCGCTTCCCGGTCCTCATTACATATGCGGGTTCATCTGGCCGGGGACGGCATGAACCCCCACAGCAGAGCATCCCAGCAGAGTCCCCCAGGGCCTCTGTTCAGGGTCACCTAGGGGCCTCCCACTGCCTCCCACTGCCCTTCTTACCGCCTGCCCCCCTCCCTCCGTTACCTGCTTCAGCTCATCCAAGAGACCATGGCAGCCATATGTGAAGCTGCAGATGCTGTTCCTCCATTCGTGAAATCAAGTTGTTGGAAAACAGTCTGGTACTGTATAGTTACAGTGCCTTCTGAAAGTATTCAGACCCCTTGACTTTTTCCACATTTTGTTACGTTACAGCCTTATTCTAAAAATGGATTAAATAACAATTCCTCAGCAATATACACACAATACCCAATAATGACAAAGCAAAAACAGGTTTTTAGAATGTTTGCAAATGTATAAAAAAAAAAAAACAGAAATACCTTATTTACATAAGTATTCAGACCCTTTGCAATGAGACTCGAAATTGAGCTCAGGTGTATCCTATTTCCATTGATCATCCTTGAGATGTTTCTACAACTTTCTTTTGGTATATATCTTTTTTTTAATATCATTTTTTATAATTAAATTTTTTTAGGGGGTAGATCAGCTTTAATATTGCAGATAGATTGTAACTTCCATCTATGTAATTGTCTGCACCTTTATTACTTTCCAACCCCACCACCCTTCCCCTAATTGGAGTAAACTAGTGAACAACAACGCTTAGGCCTCTACTTCCAGAAAGGATTCTCTGGTCTGATGAAACCAAGATTGAACTCTTTGGCCTGAATGCCAAGCATCACGTCTGGAGGAAACCTGGTACCATCCCTACGGTGAAGCATGGTGGTGGCAGCATCATGCTGTGGGGATGTTTTTCAGAAGCAGGGACTGAGGGACTAGACATGATCGAGGCAAAGATGAACAGAGCAAAGTACAGAGAGATCCTTGATGAAAACCTGCTCCAGAGCGCTCAGGACCTCAGACGGGGCGAAGGTTCACCTTCGGACAGGACAATGACTCTAAGCACACAGCCAAAACAACGCAGGAGTGGCTTCGGAACAAGTCTCTGAATGTCCTTGAGTGGCCTAGCCAGAGCCCGGACTAGAACCCGATCGAACATCTCTGGAGAGACCTGAAAATAGCTTTGCAGCAACGCTCACCATCCAACCTGACAGCGCTTGAGAGGATCTGCAGAGAAGAATGGGAGAAACTCTCCAAATACAGGTGTGCCAAGCTTGTAGTGACATACTCAAGAAGACTCGAGGCTGTAATCACTGCCAAAGGTGCTTCAACAAAGTACTGAGTAAAGGGTCTGAATACTTATGTAAATGTGATATTTCAGGTTTCAATTGTTTATAAGTTAGCAAAAATTTATAAAAACCTGTTTTTGCTTTGTCATTATGGGGTATTGTGTGTAGATTGTATAGAATGATTTTATGTATCATTAAGGCAAATGTAGGGAGATGCCAAAGGTAAAATATAATAAACATGTTTGATATTTTATAATACAGATGCATGCTTAAATAAGGAATATAGCCATGCAGTATATGACTATGTTTTAAATGAATGTATGTGCTCTTTCACAAAAGCTCTCAACCTATAACCCATATACTTATTATGGACACAGTATGCTTTACATTAGTTCTTTTTTAAGAAGGGGCCTGAGCCACACAGACAATAGAATGATAAGATGAGAGGCTTCATATAGAAAAAAGCATTCATGACCTTTTGGAGTGGACATTGTGTGACAGCTGGACGTTGAAAAAGAAGGGTGGTGCAGAACTAAAATAAGTTAGGAATTTGCCATAAGGGGGGTAACTGAATATGCCATGTAAGCATGTTTGTGCATTTGTGTGTGTGTATAAAAGGGAGCTCTAAGCCAGAGAGAGACAGCCGTTCCATGGAACTGCTCGGCTTTCGTTATTAGATAATAAAGGTCTAATTTTTGGATTCACAAGCTCCAGTTTCTTGAGTGATATTTTTGAGTTGACTACTTTTGAGTCAAATATTTCTACGACATAAATGGCGAGCTTGCCAGGAATTGAAAACAGGGACCAGAGATGGTGTGCATCTGTGGTTGTGAAACGGCTTGGACGGACCATACAAACAAAAGCGTACGCTTTTAAAAAAGGTAAGCCAAGTTCTTACTTATATAGTATAAAGTTTGTGTGGTTCGATCCGGGGCCCGGCCTCAGCTGCAGAATACCAAGTAGGTCTCTCCAAATTTAAGAACCAGAAAATTAGAGACTGGGAGCTTTTGGATTTAAAATGCATGTTAAATTATGAAAAGCCTTGAGGGTTGCAATAAGTAGAAAATAGTTTAAGTAGATCTGCTTGGTAGGTGGATGGTCTTCTTGGGTTGGTGTGAGTCAGTCATTGTGGTTGAGTGGGGTGGGTTATCTGTCTCGTTTGAGTTGATCATTTGGTCAGTATGATTGCATCTGTTTGACTAAACCGACTGTTTTGACGCGTCTTGTACTCGTCGATGTCACTCGGTTGTTCGTCTGAACCGTTTGTTCAAATCATTTGATTCAATTGTTCGTCCTGCTGGTCATTTTGTTTGATCCATTGTGATTTGATTGGTTGTGGTAAAGTTGGATGATTCATCTGTCTCATTCAGGTTGCTCATCTGGACAGTCTGATCGATCTGTTTGATTCGCTTTGCTCAATTCGTGCATTCAATGATCGGGGTCACTGGGCTGCTCATCTGATGCATCTGTTCGATTCGGTCGATTCATTTGATTCATCTTGCTGATCACTTTGTCTGGGTCATTTCGGCACGGGAGGCTGTCCATCTGGTTGAGCGATCAGACAATAACATGTTAGAAAGTCCTATGGATACCGCTATAAAACGTGTCGGGGAAGTGAATCGTTTTTTAGGACTGCTTAGGTAGGCGAAATCCTGTATAAATATCGCTTTTTCTCTGTGTCGAGGAAGTGAATCAGAGAAGAAGGGCAGAATTTACAGGTTGCTTAGGAAAGCGTAGGATAGGTAGAAGTCCAGGTGTGTCAAGGAAGTGTATCACCTAGGGGGCTAAATAAATAGAAATCCTGCATAAAACTGTTTTCTTGTGTCGAGGAAGTGTATCAAGAAGGGGTTAAGTTTACAGGTAACTTAGACAAGTGTGTGAAAGAGTGAGAGTGCAAGTGAGTGTGAAAAGCTCTGTCCTTGATGGGGAAAGGTTGACGCACCTTTCCTGGACCGTTACTTAAGTGTAACCTGGTAGGAGGGATGCACCCGGTCTCACACCAGGAGAGAAAGAGTGAATGGTGTGTGGATGCTCATAGGGGTAGGAACACACATATGGCTGAGTGGTTTAAAGTTAAAAACACTAGCAAGGGGAAGATTCATGAGGTGTTCCACACAAGGGAAAAGTGGACATCAGGAAATATTATTATATAAAGAGACTGTCGAATGCCCATTAATAATAAATGGGTTCTGACCAAACAATAATCAAAGAAGCACAAATAGTTTAACAATAAAAGCGAATACTAATATAAAAGAAATCAGAAGGAGTGTGTGTGCCTTGATTTAAGAGGAAATCAGAAGGAGTGTGTGTGTGTCTTTTCTAAATCCTGTTGGAGGAACAGGTCACATGTACGGGGGTCTAGGTAATTAAATTGATGTTCCGCTGTGCGAGTAATTGATTAATAGAGAGTGGATAAAAGTGGAATAATATATAAGTGCTGGCTTGCGCGCCCAAACACGTAGACGTACGTGGGGGATGGGAGACAGTACATAGAGCATGTGGTAGAATTAAGCATTATAATAAGCTATCTATTATTTCAGAAGCAGAGGTGATATAGTCAAGAAATTTTAGTATATTAGGGGGAAAATATAATGCATTTGGTTAGGTCATTAGATCTGTTTCCAAATCAATGAATGTGGGTTTGACTCGTTGACTGCTAAGTTGTTTATGTTGAGCGTGTGAGATCTGTGTCCTTCAAAGCTATTTTGTGATAAATGTGGTATGTGCAAGATACTAGAAATACAGACCATTTAGAATTGGAATAACGGAGGAGTTACTTGTCATTCCAATAAAGCATAGATTCTGCATTACTGACTAAAGTCTAGATTTTCTGATTATAGTTCAATTACGTTTATGGGTTGCTTAGATTGATAGAACAGTCAGTGTTCATTTTGTGTTATAAGACTGAACGATTTAGCAGCTTGCTGAATTCAAATTGAACAACTCCCGTATTCAACCGGGAGAAATAGAAAGCTAGTTAGTTATTTTCTGAGGCACCGAATTACATTTTGGTTATTTGGCAGACGCTCTTATTCAGAGAAATTTACAGGAGTGGTTAGGGTTGGGTGTCTTGCTCGGGGGCACATCGACAGATTTTTTCGCCTGGTCGGCTCTGGGATTAGAACCGGCGACCTTTCCGTTGCTGGCACGGCGCTCTTGATCACTAGGCTACCTGCCGCTCGAATGAGTTGATAATTTGAAAACTACTGAGAATATCACTGGAATTTGGAATAGTGAATTGAATATGGATGTGAATTAAATGTATGCTTGTCAATTATAGCCAGTGTTTGTATTATTAATTAGTTCGTAATCAGAAAGGACAGTTACAGAAATTGAATAGAGGGCTGGCAATTGTACTGGAGCTGTGGCAATGAGTTGAATTGAGAACAAAGGAAAATAATTTATGGCTCTAGTTCGCGGGTAAGAGAGAGACAGACCAGCTAGTACGAATCAAGCTGGAGGAGAGATTTCAAGTATTAGTCTGAATAGTGGAATGGAAAACAGTGCTTTGACAAATTCTAATTGTTATTACCTTATTCGATAGGTTGCTTAACACAAGTGATGTATGCGAATAGTTGGTGAATTCTAGAGCGATAATTTATTTTTGTGACGTGAACCAGGGGATGCAAGGAGCTTTGGCTATTATGCTGAGGGAATAGCACCAACTTATAGTGGGTTCTAGATTTGTTGAATAAACAAACTTATATTTTAAACTAAAGTAATGCAATAGGCTACAATTATAACATTATCAGAAAAAGGCACAATTTAATGCGAAATAGTTATTACATGTGTCATTGATCCAGTAATGATAGAAGGATAGTAAAGGAAAGAGTTGGAGGGACAGCATATCCAAAGCTAGAAAAATGTTAAGGGAGAGTGAAACTAAAAAGGCTGGCTTAACTACACCACTACCATACACAGAAGGGGGGCAGTATTCTCAGGTTACAGGTCTAGTCTCAATAACAGGGAATATAGAGATTGAAGAAAAGAAAAGGGGAAACAACAGGTTTCCACGCCTAAAAGAGGAGAAAAATCACATTTAGATATAGACTGTTATGGAGGACTGAGGGACATGTTAACAGAACTAGAAAATTATGAGGTAGATGAACAAAAGTATGGAGGGCTAAAAGATGTGGAGAATACGAGTGATGGGGAAGGTGAAGAACTTAGAGAGTATGCTGACTCTGATCAAGAACAAAGTGAGACAGAGAGACGACTTTTTTTTTTTTTTTTTTTTTTTTTTTTTGTCATTTAGCAGACGCTCTTATCCAGAGCGACTTACAGGAGCAATTAGGGTTAAGTGCCTTGCTCAAGGGCACATCGACAGATTTTTCACCTAGTCGGCTCGGGGATTAGAACCAGCGACCTTTCGGTTACTGGCACAACGCTCTTACCCACTAAGCTACCTGCCGCCCTAGACTATCAGAGCAAGGAGCCACGGGAGGCAAACCTATAGTAACAGAATTAGGTAAGGCACTATACTCTCATCTGGAAAAAGCAAATTTAAGAAACAGAAGGACAAAAAAAAAATCCAGAAAAATTATGGATACTAGGGGTGCCCAGAAAACCCTAAAGGGGAGGGTCAGCTAGTGGCAGTAACTATGCAGGCTGATGAAGAACCTATGCTAAAGGTTCAGGTGAAGAATAGAGGCACCCCAATGATGATAGATACTGGAGCAACTTACTCATGTGTAAGTCCAAATTATGCCTCTCACCAACCCCATGTCAGGCACAGATGCACAGACAGTAGAATTTTCATGACCAACGCAGTTAATACATATGACAGTTCCAGTAGAATAAGAAGCAGTAAAAAGCTACATTTGTACATATATTAGTGTCAGAACAAATTCCAGTTAATTTAGTAGGAAGAGATACACTGTGTAGAATGGGGGTCCAGATTAAATGCAGATCAGAGGGACTAATAATAGTTAAGGAAGGGGTATGTCCACAGAAGGTAATGGGAAACCATCATCACATTAGTGAACTATTTTGGTAGAAGGGGGGCCACAGGCATGTGGGAAAGTACAACCAACGAGGCAAGGGATAGCATATTTGAGTTTTCGACGTCACGAAGCATGTGGGGGTGATTGAGTGGTAGCAGTGCGGCTAAGGAAAAGCCTAGGGGTTTAAATCTTATGGGATTTTATTTCGTTTTATGTGCGCGAAGAAGGGAGCAGTCACAAGTGATGTTCTTGAGGGTTGTCTGAAAGGAGGGATCAGGAGATGTGGCAAGAGAGTGAGAATTTCGAATTTAGATTGTGTGGACTGATTAAGAGGTATCAAAATGGAAACTAACTAAATGTGTACTTTTTCTTCCAGGAAAAAGGGGGGAGTGATTCTCTTTTCTTTGAAATATTTTCTGAGACTATAAATAAGGCCTGGCCATTTTTTGTTTGTTTATTGTTTTACTATATGGTGTTCAAGTAACCACAAACAAACTACGTAGTATGAAATGTTAGCTGTATAGGATTTTTATTTGTATTTTGGGTTTTTCACGGGATGGAAGTTAAAAATCTTAAAGGGGCAAACACATGTAATTTGGGCTTTTATTTACTGAGGGATTGTCACGCTCTGGTTCCGGGACGTTGTTTATGAACCAGGGTGTGTTTGTATTGTTGGGTGTTGTGTGGGTTAGGTTGGGTATAGGGTGTGTTCGTTTTGTTGTGTGCTGTTTGGTTGGGGTGTCTAGGTGGTTGTCTTCCTTGTTTGTATTCATGTGACTCCCAATCGGAGGTAACGAGTGACAGCTGTCGGCTCGTTATCTCTGATTGGGAGCCATATTTAAACTGTGTGGTTTCACCTTGGTTTTGTGGGTTTTTGCTCCGTATTCAGTATTTGTAACTGTGGACTTCACTAGCCGTCTTTGTTTATTGTTTTTGTCGTTCGTGTCTTTACTCTAATAAAGTCATGTTCACTCAACGCGCTGCGCTTTGGTCTGCTCCTTTTGAAGACGGTCGTGACAGAAAAACCCACCACAAGAGGACCAAGCAGCATAACAAGCGGCAACAGGACCTACCTAAACAGGAGGTATGGACGCCTCCAAAGGATTCATGGACATGGGAGGAGATACGGGCTGGAAAGGGTCCTTGGGCACAACCGGAGGAATATCACCGCCCTCGTGAAGAGCTGGAGGCAGCTCAAGCCGAGAGGAGGTGGTATGAGGAGGCAGCACGGAGTCGTGGCTGGAAGCCCGTGGGTACTACCCAAAAATTTCTTGGGGGGGGGCTAAAAGGGAGTATGGCGAAGTCAGGTAGGAGACCTGCGCCTACTCCCTGGACTGACCGTGGAGAGCGAGAGTACGGGCAGACACCGTGTTACGCAGTAGAGCGCATGGTGTCTCCTGTACGCAGGCATAGCCCGGTACGGTACATTCCAGCTCCACGTATCGGCCGGGCTAGATTGAGCATTGAGCCGGATATCATGAAGCCGGCCCAACGCATCAGGCCACCAGTGCGTCTCCTCGGGCCGGCTTACATGGCACCAGCCTTACGCATGGTGTCCCCGGTTCGCCCACATAGCCCGGTACGGGTTATTCCTCCTTCCCGTACTGGTCGGGCGACGGGGAGTATACAACCAGGTAAGGTTGGGCAGGCTCAGTGCTCAAGGGAGCCAGTACGCCTGCACGGTCCGGTATTTCCGGCGCCACCTCCCCGCTCCAGCCCAGTACCACCAGTGCCTACACCACGCACCAAGCCTCCTGTGTGTCCCCAGAGTCCTGTGCGTCCTGTTGCTGCTCCCCGCACTAGCCCTGAGATGCGTGTCCTCAGCCCGGGACCACCAGTTCCGGCACCACGCACCAGGCCTATAGTGCGTCTCGGCCGGCCAGAGTCTGCCGTCTGCCCAGCGGCGCCTGAACTGCCCGTCTGCCCAGCGGCGCCTGAACTGCCCGTCTGCCCAACGGCGCCTGAACTGCCCGTCTGCCCAACGGCGCCTGAACTGCCCGTCGGCCCAACGGCGCTTGAACTGCCCGTCTGCCCAACAGCGCCTGAACTGCCCGTCTGCCCAACGCCGTCTGAACTGTCCGTCTGCCAAGCGCTGCATAAGCCGCCCGTCTGCCATGAGCCTTCTGAGCCGTCCGCCAGACCGGAGCCGCTAAAGCCTTCCGCCAGACAGGATCAGCCAGAGCCTTCCGCCAGACAGGATCAGCCAGAGCCTTCCGCCAGACAGGATCAGCCAGAGCCTTCCGCCAGACAGGATCAGCCAGAGCCTTCCGCCAGACGGGATCAGCCAGAGCCTTCCGCCAGACAGGATCAGCCAGAGCCTTCCGCCAGACAGGATCAGCCAGAGCCTTCCGCCAGACAGGATCAGCCAGAGCCTTCCGCCAGACGGGATCAGCCAGAGCCTTCCGCCAGACAGGATCAGCCAGAGCCTTCTGCCAGACAGGATCAGCCAGAGCCTTCCGCCAGCCAGGATCCGCCAGAGCCGTCCAGCCAGGATCCGCCAGAGCCGTCCAGCCAAGATCCGCCAGAGCCAGCCAGCCAGGATCTGCCCCTCAGTCCGGTGCTGCCCCTTAGTCAGGTACTGTCCCTTAGCCCGGTGCTGCCCCTTAGTCCGGTGCTGCCCCTTAGCCCGGTGCTGCCCCTTAGCCCGGTGCTGCCCCTTAGCCCGGTGCTGCCCCTTAGCCCGGTGCTGCCCCTTAGTCCGGTGCTGCCCCTTAGTCCGGTGCTGTCCCTTAGTCCGGTGCTGCCTCTTCGTCCGGAGCTGCCCCTTTATCCAGGTGGGTTAGTTTGGAGGGTGGTCAGTGGGAGGAGGCTACTTAAGCAGTTTGTGACTTTGGTGGGGTGGGGATCACGACCGGGGCCAGAGCCGCCACCGTGGACAGACGCCCACCCAGACCCTCCCCTAGACTTTATGTTGGTGCGCCCGGGGTTCGCACCTTTAGGGGGGGGTACTGTCACGCTCTGGTTCCGGGACGTTGTTTATGAACCAGGGTGTGTTTGTATTGTTGGGTGTTGTGTGGGTTAGGTTGGGTATAGGGTGTGTTCGTTTTGTTGTGTGCTGTTTGGTTGGGGTGTCTAGGTGGTTGTCTTCCTTGTTTGTATTCATGTGACTCCCAATCGGAGGTAACGAGTGACAGCTGTCGGCTCGTTATCTCTGATTGGGAGCCATATTTAAACTGTGTGGTTTCACCTTGGTTTTGTGGGTTTTTGCTCCGTATTCAGTATTTGTAACTGTGGACTTCACTAGCCGTCTTTGTTTATTGTTTTTGTCGTTCGTGTCTTTACTCTAATAAAGTCATGTTCACTCAACGCGCTGCGCTTTGGTCTGCTCCTTTTGAAGACGGTCGTGACAGGGATAAGTAAATATGTGTGATTTATTTTGAAAAGAGCTGTACTAAAGACATACTGTACACTTGGGATACAACATTATTAAATGTTTTGACGGTTGTTAATGAGTAGTATACTGTTTGATGGAACAATTATTGAATGATTTCAATGACTGTCCTGGCTTTATAGTGTGGCCTGATCATCCACACTGTAACTCTTGGAGGAATGCTGAATTAGGGGTTGATTATAATAAGGAATTGTAAAGAAGTATATAATTTGGCATTAATCCTATATATCATCCCAAACAGGACAAAGATGAAGTGGGAGAGTTAGTCTTGAGGGAGAGATATCCTTGAATAATGTTATCGAATGCAATTGGGTTAAGATATCATCAAGGGTTGTCATTTTAAGTTCAGTTATTATTTTTGGTTTAACAAGCAATGTTGTTGTTCTTTTGTTTTTTGAACACATGAATCAGGATGTGATGCATGTGTCCAAAGGGGGGAAGGTGTTAACAATTTTGTTTTTTTGGGCTTACAGGGGTTTTATTGGTTTAATGGTTTTTAATGGTTTTAATGTTTTTGTGGTAAGATATGCAAATTGTATTAAGGATATGAGCAGTAGTAATAATGTGTTATGGGTTAGGTTAAATCTTTTTTTGTGATAGGAGGCAGGGTGTAGAGGAGGTCTGTCTATGAAATGAGTGGACTACAAAGAGCTGGAAGCAGGTGCGCTTCATAATCTCAAGGCTTCTCCTGACGGATGAGAGGACATAAGTAGCATACTGTGTCTCACCTAACCTAACAATGTTCTTAAGATTTTCTTTTCATGGGTGAAGATAACTCTGCCCATCTGAGTAGGAGAATCTGAGCATTTTCTGCGCCCTGGAGACTATGTGATGGCAAAAGACTACAGAAGAAAGAGCTGGAAAGACCCTATGTGGAGGGGCCTGTACCAGGTGTTGTTGGCTACCTCAATGATGGTAAAAGTGGCGAAGACAGATACTTAGATCCATGTTTCCCATTATAGGAAGTGTTCCAACCTCAGCCATTGGGTAGCATTGTTGTATTTTGTGTGTGTCTGTGCTTGTGTGTCTTTGCAGCAGTAACTCCGAGCTTCCCTATGGGTAGGCTGGTAGAAGGACACTCTTCGCAGACCGATGTCGATAGATTGAGAGGGACTCTGGCTGATCCGGAGACCCTAGTGACGGAGGAAGGTTAACAGCTAAGGTGACCATACATCGTTGTCCAGGTTACACCAACGGCGGTACGGATAGAGGGGAGCATGATCGGGTATCATCTAAACCATTGTACCAGAGTGAGGGAACTGATGACTAAGAGACCACCGAGACTTTCAAGACCTCCAAGACCTTCCAGACCGTTGAGAGATTCCAGACCACCGAGAGATTCCAGACCTCCAAGACGCACCAGATATCCTCATCATTGATTTCTCTGCACTTGACTAGTTCCATGAGAATAAGGGGAATGGGGTACTGATAATAGTAAAGAGCAGAAGAACAAGACATAGAAGGGATATAGACAGGATTAAAATGTATATTCTTGCACAGGCAGGAACCATAACTAAAATGCAGGAAGGGAACACTATTAAAATACAAGGGTTAAAATATTATTGGTGTGGGAGGAACCAGCACAAAGAGTATAGGGAAGTCACATGGGGTAGTGTGACCTTAAGATAATGAAAGAAAGAGACAGGTGAATCATAGACATAAGGATAACAGCCCAAGACTTAGATAAACAATTTGATGTAGTATTTAGTGTTAGATTTCCAGGGGGAAGTGTTATTGGAGCAGTTATTCCTTGGGAAAGTGCACTAAACCCTGTACATGTTAGAGCCATACCAAATACAGAAGAAAGGGAATTGACGGAGACGTTAAACAATGATTGATATAGATGAGTACAATATATTGCATTAAAATTAAATAAAGAAAATGGTCTAATATGCACCACATCTCCGTTTAAAGAATTAACAGTAGTTCATCATCTCCACAGTTACTAGGACTGTGCTATGATTCAACCACAACTTTTGTCATATAAGGAACTCGGAAAGACCATATTGGCCATCAGAATGTTTGTAATATTTAGGAAATCCTAAATATAAACAATTTTATAATCAACCAGGATGGGGAGAGAAGTGTAAGCAATTAGTGGTTAGAATAGGAACAAGGAAAAGGAAAATGCCAGAGTAATGTCAAATAGACTATGAGCAAATATATAGGAGTGGTACAATAAAACAATTGCGTTATAGAATTTGGAAGAATACAAAGGAGAATGTGAAATAGGTGGCATTTACAAAGATAGCCTTTGGAATACAGGGACCCCTCAAGGAAAAATGTATCAGGCAGCAGGATCAAGTATTAGAAATGGGTATTAAGAATGATTGGTGAAACATAATAGCTTGTCATATAGTCAACGCTTATAGGGATGTTTTGGATTGGAAATGAACTCAACTAAATTGTTATGATTTGTCCTTTCTTGAGGTTACGGCGGATGATGTCTTGATGCATAGCAGAGATAATTCGGTCCAGAACGGTGTGAACCTCAATAAAAAATCAAAAAAACCTCTACCCGGCTGAAGAGGAACAACAAAGGCGTTGAAGACATTCCTGTCTGACACCACCTCTGCCAGGAGACCTGAATCCAGCATCAAATCAAAGCAATCAATTGCCTTCTCTTTTGTGCCTTTTCTCTCAAGAATGTGACAGGAGTCCATGTGGAGTGAGCAGGAAGAGAGATGTCTATGCCAATGCAACGTTCTTCATAGTTTGGGTATGCTGTTTGGCAAATGGACAAAACAGAATGGGGGTAGAGGTGAGGTGGTTCAGGTGTGACATTGGAATTGAGACATTGCTATGGGCAATCCAAGATGAACTATGAAGCTATCTGAAGAACACAATGAAGACGCCAGAAGATTGAGTGCCGGTAGAGGAAGGGAGTGTTAGTTGAGGTAGTATGTTGATTAAGGAGGTATTATACACTGCTAAATGTATAGTAATTTAGACTAGGAATGCATTAAGATACTGATCTGTTGTAATTCTCGTTATGAGAAAGTTAGTGCTAGAATTATGATAATATAAATATACATTCCGCCAGTGTCAATATGTGCCAAGGTGAGAGTTTTAACTTTGAATGATGGAACCAAGGTGACTAACTAAGAATTGTCATTCTAAAGTTGTTTTGGGTAATTAATTTGATTATGATTATGAATTATAAGTGGACTGATTGATCTGAATAAGTTATACATATTAATGCCTAATGATGTTGACATTGCAATTAATGGATTAGATATTGATATTGATTATTTTGATCATTATACTACTTGTGACATGGGTAAAAAAGGTTATGTAAGCTAAAGATGTTGACACCATTCTTAACATGTCCCAGATATTATTGTTAAGATAAAGTTGCATATTTTGATGTGTTAGGATACTAACACATATACAGTGAGGGAAAAAAGTATTTGATCCCCTGCTGATTTTGTACGTTTGCCCACTGACAAAGACATGATCAGTCTATAATTTTAATGGTAAGTTTATTTGAACAGTGAGAGACAGAATAACAACAAAAAAATCCAGAAAAATGCATGTCAAAAATGTTATAAATTGATTTGCATTTTAATGAGGGAAATAAGTATTTGACCCCTCTGCAAAACACGACTTAGTACTTGGTGGCAAAACCCTTGTTGGCAATCACAGAGGTCAGACGTTGCTTGTAGTTGGCCACCAGGTTTGCACACATCTCAGGAGGGATTTTGTTCCACTCCTCTTTGCATATCTTCTCCAAGTAATTAAGGTTTTGAGGCTGACGTTTGGCAACTCGAACCTTCAGCTCCCTCCACAGATTTTCTATGGGATTAAGGTCTGGAGACTGGCTAGGCCACTCCAGGACCGTAATGTGCTTCTTCTTGAGCCACTCCTTTGTTGCCTTGGCCGTGTGTTTTGGGTCATTGTCATGCTGGAATACCCATCCACGACACATTTTCAATGCCCCTGCTGAGGGAAGGAGGTTCTCACCCAAGATTTGACAGTACATGGCCCCGTCCATCATCCCTTTGATGCGATGAAGTTGTCCTGTCCCCTTTGCAGAAAAACACCCCCAAAGCATAATGTTTCCACCACCATGTTTGACGGTGGGGATGGTGTTCTTGGGGTCATAGGCAGCATTCCTCCTCTTCCAAACACGGCGAGTTGAGTTGATGCCAAAGAGCTCGATTTTGGTCTCATCTGACCACAACACTTTCACCCAGTTCTCCTCTGAATCATTCAGATGTTCATTGGCAAACTTCAGACGGCCCTGTATATGTGCTTTCTTGAGCAGGGGGACCTTGCGGGCGCTGCAGGATTTCAGTCCTTCACGGCGTAGTGTGTTACCAATTGTTTTCTTGGTGACTATGGTCCCAGCTGCCTTGAGATCATTGACAAGATCCTCCCGTGTAGTTCTGGGCAGATTCCTCACCGTTCTCATGATCATTGCAACTCCACGAGGTGAGATCTTGCATGGAGCCCCAGGCCGAGGGAGATTGACAGTTCTTTTGTGTTTCTCCATTTGCAAATAATTGCACCAACTGTTGTCACCTTCTCACCAAGCTGCTTGGCGATGGTCTTGTAGCCCAATCCAGCCTTGTGTAGGTCTACAATCTTGTCCCTGACATTCTTGGAGAGCTCTTTGGTCTTGGCCATGGTGGAGAGTTTGGAATCTGATTGATTGATTGCTTCTGTGGACAGGTGTCTTATATAAAGGTAACAAGCTGAGATTAGGAGCACTCCCTTTAAGAGTGTGCTCCTAATCTCAGCTCGTTACCTGTATAAAAGACACCTGGGAGCCAGAAATCTTTCTGATTGAGAGGGGGTCAAATACTAATTTCCCTCATTAAAATGCAAATCAATTTATAACATTTTTGACATGCGTTTTTCTTGATTTTTTTGTTGTTATTCTGTCTCTCACTGTTCAAATAAACCTAACATTAAAATTATAGACTGATAATTTCTTTGTCAGTGGGCAAACGTACAACATCAGCAGGGGATCAAATACTTTTTTCCCTCACTGTATGGGAAATGCTACAACTAAACAGAAGTGGGGAGCAAGGTTTACAAAGATGGCAATCATGATAGGCATAGCACTTGTAGTAATGGGAATGGTATTTTGCTGTACACTACCTCTGTTAAAATCATTTGTTGATCCAAACCACAGTGAAACAAATGACTGTACAGACTATTGTTACTAGTTCAGCCAAAGAAATACACCCAGTTTAGGGAGCTCCAGGACAGTATGTAAATGAATATGGGACATTTTTTAAATGTTAAAGCCTCCTTGGACTGTCCATTTGGGAATTCTGAATGTTTGTATGGAGTTGTTCCTGGGGGTGGATGGGTTTGCCATGGTTACAAAGCCCAATAGATAAATGTGGAGGAAAACCCTCCAGACTTGTAACCAATACCTGACTGGGTTCTGGGTCCTCATCAGGATGGGTCAAGTAATGAGGAAGATATATTGGTTTAAATATATGCACGTAAAACTTAACCACATATGGCAAGGCTAAGAATAAGTAAATGCACATGCTTACATTCATTTTTAAAATTAATCTTTGTATTGTTGGGACTTTGTTGGAAGTCCCAAAGGGGGGATTATATAGAAATATGTTATGTATCATTAAGGCAAATGTAGGGAGATGCCAAAGGTAAAATATAATAAACATGTTTGATATTTTATAATCCAGATGCATGCTTAAATAAGGAATATAGCCATGCAGTATATGACTATGTTTTAAATTAATGTATGTGCTCTTTCACAAAAGCTCTCAACCTATAACCCATATACTTCTTATGGACACAGTATGCTTTACATTAGTTCTTTTTTAAGAAGGGGCCTGAGCCACGCAACCAATAGAATGATAAGATGAGAGGCTTCATATAGAAAAAAGCATTCATGACCTTTTGGAGTGGACATTGTGTGACAGCTGGACGTTGAAAAAGAAGGGTGGTGCAGAACTAAAGTTAAGTTAAGTTAGGAATTTGCCATAAGGGGGTAACTGTATATGCCATGTAAGCATGTTTGTGCATTTGTATGTGTATAAAAGGGAGCGCTAAGCCAAAGAGAGACAGCCGTTCCATGGTTATTAGATAATAAAAGTCTAATTTTTGGATTCACAAGCTCCAGTTTCTTGAGAGATATTTTTGAGTTGACTACTTTTGAGTCAAATATTTCTACGACAATTAAAAAAACGATTTAATTAATTTTAGAATAAGGCTGTAACCGAACAAAATGTGGAAAAAGTCAAGGGGTCTGAATACTTTCCGAAGGCACTGTAAGTGGCAGTGTGATGATGATGTCTGCTGGATGTTGCTGAGGAGCTGTGACCCAGCTGAATCTGTGTGAGTGGGATCATTTTGGATGTAAAACATTACTAACTGCATGTGGAACTTCATATAATGTTCTCAAGTTACCCAGTCAAAATGTATCTGACGTAAAAAAAAAACAGAACATTTTTACATAAGAAGAATCTCAGTTATATTCAACACAAACAGACACACACTTGCTGTATGGTCCTGTCTAAAGTTGAGCAGTTCCTTAGTCAGTTATCTACTGATGCCGACAGACAATATGGGGGAGAGGGTGTGTGTCACGAGCAGCAAACCCTGAATGGGGGGCAGACTCTCTCACGCATCCTTCTCTCCTTCCTTCCCCCATCCCTCCATCTCGCTCTGTCCCACCACATCTCACTCACAGTGGAGAGCAGGAACCGTCACAGCCCTGACACCTGTCAGTCAGTGTCACACACGTGCACACACACACACAAGTGCGCGCACACACATACACACACATGCAAACGCATAGACATACACATACGCATACACTGGAGATGACGGCAACAGACAGTGCTCCACATGTTACTGCAGCACTGCACTGATGAGAAAGGGGAGTGACTGCACTACTCCAAGTCATACTGACACCAGGTAGCTACTGCACTGTGCCACTGGTAATCTGACCTAGAATGTAGTACAGACTCACTGCAATAGAACTTCTATGGAACACTCTAGTGACATGAATAGTACATGTTTGCTTCAGTGACATGAAATGACGTGTCTGAGGAACACAGAAATGTTCCAGTACAACTACTGAATGTGTTTTAAGAGAACACACTTACATCAGTGTATCTTGTATTTTTTTAATGTTTGGCTAAAACCAACAATAACGTTATCTGAACGTTGACCTGAGGTTAGAAAGGTAATTATGGTGCATCACACAATTAAGTGTCAAAGCAGAGAGAGAGAGAGAGAGAGAGAGAGAGAGGGAGGAAGAGAGAGAGAGAGACTCTGAGTTCTTCCTGGCGACAAATTTCATTAACAAACCTGATGTTTACAGCACGCATAACCACAGTTCAAATGACGGAAATACATTTCTGCCCATGGTGGTCTGCGATCACATTACAACTAATCGACCGCTCTCCTTTCTCCCCTTCCAGTAAGATCTTAGCCTGTTTGGATGTGGGGATGAGGACGAAAGAGGAGGGAATAAATGAAAATATGTTTATTTATTTCTAATCAGCATAAATTACTGGTATCCATCAGAGAGGCTCAAATTAAAAGGCTCATCTGACGAAGCAATGGAAACAGTCTGAGGCTCCCTCATGAATCAATATGATTTAACACAATCACATACACAAAGATAAACATTTGAAAATCACATTCTATCCTCATTAACTGGTATGGAACGTTCAGGTCTGAAGTGCAGGTTCCTGGTAATCATGTTTGAAGACATTTGAAAGCGGATGTCTTTAACGATTTTCAGCTCTCAACTGTGACCTTCTGATGCACAACGATAAGGATATCAGACAACTTCCCATCTAATGACCAACACTCAGTGGTATGTATTCCTGGATGCCAAGGGAAGCCAGGCTTCTCCAAAACATTGACCAACACAAAAAAGACACAAATATATAAAATAATTTATCTTTCATAATTTTCTTTTCAGTTTGCAAGAGGTTGAATGTATCTCACCGGAGAAAGCATCCGAGCGAGTGAAACAGCGCCCCTCTGTCTCTGTATATGTAACCCATCTATCTGATGCTGTGATGAGTGTGATGGAAGGAGTCAGGCACAGGAGGGTATTCACCGAATACAGAGTTTATTCCTTCGTTACACAAAATACGCTGGAATAGCGACAAATGAAACAGGCACAGGGGAAACTATCTACCCTGGCAATACACTGTAACGGTATCTCCATACAATACATAGGCACAGGGGAAATATCTACCCTGGCAACAAAATGGTACGAGTAGCTCCACCGAGCTACACTACTCTCACATTCAAACAATCACCCACAAGGACAAGGTGGCAGAGGGAACACTTATACACAGACTAATGAGGGGATTAGAACCAGGTGTGTGTGATTGACAAGACAAGACAAATGTGATGATGATAATTGGGGCGGCAGTGGTTAGTAAGCCGGTGACGATGAACGCCAAAACCTGCCCGAACAAGGAGGGGAGGCAGGCTCGGCGGAAGTCGTGACAGATGCTGTCTGGTCAAAAACAGTATGATATTGTTGCCGCCCATATAATTGAATGCAAGGGAAGACAGCGAGCATTTGACCTCCCTTAATTAAAAAAAAAATACAATAATAGCCAATCAGCGTTGAACTAAACTGAGTGAGCTCAACTGTAAATGCACCAAAAAAAGTGTCAAGGGAAGCCAGTTTGGATTTGGCTTCACACCAATCACATCACATCAAGCCAAACGTCATTGACCCCAAAAAATTGAATTGTGGCTAGCAAGCTAGCTAAGATTGGACCTTTCCTAAATTAGCCATGGATGGAGATAGGGATTTGGCCTATGATTATAACAGCAATTCTGATCCAACCATAAATTCATACATTGTGCACTGGCCTGAGAGGATGGAAGTTTAATATGTAGCTAGATGTAGTAGGCTAATGTTAACTAGCTAACGTTGCCAATGAAAGGAAGTTAGGCTAGTGAGCTAGCATTTTAGCCAGGCAGCCTTGGACAACAAAAACTAAAAGTGTGTACAGTATAACAGAGTCATAGACCGTTTCAGCGACATGAAAGAGAGGAGGATGGCATTAACATTTCTCTACAAGTTGGGTGAGTCAACATGTTCTTCTACTTACTTACTTACGCACACACACACACACACACACATACACACGCACAGAAATACGTACCATGAACAGCCACATGATATTTAGCTTACGTTGATTGAACTAAATTGTTTTTTGGAATCTTTTAGTTGTCACTGTATTATACTAAGCATAGGTGATTTGATGATGTTGAAATGTTGAAGTTGAAATGGTACTGGAATAGTGGAAGCAGCTCCTGTTTTCTTTGCGACTTGTGGTAACTCTGGTGTTCTAAATCAATAGTTTTTTCCCTAGCTTGGCTTCCACAGTGATTTACCCACACACCCTACTGCCAACACTAACTACAGTAGTTGATTTTATGTGCTGTTTGATTTACAAATGGTATGTAATCAACAGACTTATCAACAAGCATCAAAGTGCTCTGATATGTGATATGTGTGCGTGTTCGGCCTCATTGTTTAATCTGTAACAAAGACAGCTGAAACAAAGCACATAATAACCCCTTAATATCATGTACTGTGTGCCGCTGTATGCATTAATCACTACATGACAACTATGACAAGTGTGTCAAATTCTGACTATGTTACAGTCTATTTGTGAAAGCAAATTCATTCAGCGCTGGCCGCTAATTTCCTGCATGTAATTTGCATAAATAATGAAACTGACAACAGCTCTAAGTTAGATGTAGTAAAAATGACTTTTACAGAATGACAAACTGCACCTTGTTCCTTTGAGGTAAACTGAGTGACTCAATAATAGATGAACCAGTGATGAGGTCATAAAGGTCAAGCAGGAAATGACGAAACTACTCAGAGGTCACCTGTTTGTTTAGCCTATCAGACTGTCAGTTTGCATTTCCACCTCTCTCCTATTAGACATGACAGAGACAGTGGTGAGAGAGTAGACTGTGACACTCTGACACCCCTCGCCCCCCTCCCCTCCCGACCATGACAACCACAGACTGACTCGCCTGCTAATTGTGTTCTAATTATGAAAGCAGCACCTCTTCCTTTTCACCAAAACCGCAGATATAAACAATATATTTTCATTGTTTTAGTTATAATGCTACTGAGATTTTGGCTTGTATTGAATTCCACTAGCACTTGAAATAATTCATTGTGACTACTCATCAAAATGAATAGGATATCCATGGCCTTACAGTAAA
>NW_028159413.1:85000-98953 GCF_964263955.1 Coregonus lavaretus
CCCTTCATCCTGGTCTACACTACTATTTAGTGATAAGAATAAATACAATAAAAACCCTATATTTTATTAACAAAAAATCACAACAAAATAGACACAATATGTCTGCATTTTTACATCAGAGTGCACAAATGTCCCATCATGCGTGTGTCTGATGGCAAGAGATTCAGCCTGGTATGAGACTCTGGCAGGATTCTGTTGTCCGTATCCCTGACAGATGCACTGGATGACCAGGAGGTTACAGAGTATGTTCAGGATACACAGACAGGATATCATTCATGCTCCTCTGGCACTCCCTACTTCACGTCCAACACCATGCAGTATGGCTGATTGTCAAAAAGGCTGATTTCACAGAGAATAATCCACTGCCTTATTTGAATGGAGCATTTACAGCATAATGTGGTAATGAGTGTTTAGTAAGCTCTTCATAAGACATGATTTACGAGTTGATTGCAGATTAACAGCGAGCATTGCGGAGCACGCTTTAATGCAGGATGGTTTAATAGCCTGGAGCACAGCCTCATTTCTCTCCATTACATTCAATCTAATGTTTGGATTCACTCACAGAAGATGCACTATTCAAGCGCATAGCTGAACCTGTGAATGAAGCAACACTCCTTCCTTCGCATAAATAACAGCTTTGGGTTCTCACTGTATCTAATGCATTTTATTGTTGAAAACAATATGTCTTCTCATTAGAACTATAAAGCCAATGCCTTTGTTTGGAAAACTCTATTCTACTATATTCTACTCTATTCTGAAACCATATGTTGTATTAAGGCATAGGGACATACAACATTAACTTTCAGTGAGTGCTAGAATTCCAACGTTTCCTTGGATCCTCTGCTTTTTTACACATAAAATGGTTTATTAGACAGAGCGCCTAGAAATAGAATAAGAATACATCTAGATCTGCAAGAATACATAGCATGTCTATGGCACACGGACACTGAGCAGCACTGAGCTCCCTATGCACGTCATTGTATTTTGGCTGCAGTTTGAGGACAACAGCCAGCGTAGTGTGTGCGTGAGCCCCGACGTCAGGCTTCATCACTGTGCAACAGACTGACATACTGTACGCCAGCCGGCCTGTTGTGCTCACAGATAAGGCTTAGGGCATAGCGGAAACTAAACGCACCGCGGTCAGATCATCGCCACGGTCAATAGGTCAACTGACCAACCTGACAGTCAAGAATGGCGCAGTGGTCTAAGGCACTGCATCGCATTGCTAGCTGTGCCACTAGAGATCCTGATTCGAGTCTAGGCTCTGTCGCAGCCAGCCGCGACCGGGAGACCCATGGGCGGCGCACAATTGGTCCAGCGTCGTCCAAGGTAGGGAAGGGTTTGGCCGGCAGGGATGTGGGTTCGTTTCCCACGGGGGGCCAGTATGAATAAAAAAATAAAAAAATAAAAAACATGTATGCATTCACTAACTGTAAGTCGCTCTGGATAAGAACGTCTGCTAAATGACTAAAATGTAAAATGTAAGAACACAGACTGACCAATGGTACAACCAACAATAAATACAGTGAGGGAAAAAAGTATTTGATCCCCTGCTGATTTTGTATGTTTGCCCACCTGACAAAGACATGATCAGTCTATAATTTTAATGGTAGGTTTATTTGAACAGTGATAGACAGAATAACAACAAAAAAATCCAGAAAAATGCATGTAAAAAATGTTGTAAATTGATTTGCATTTTATTGAGGGAAATAAGTATTTGACCCCTCTGCAAAACATGACTTAGTACTTGGTGGCGAAACCCTTGTTGGCAATCACAGAGGTCAGACGTTTCTTGTAGTTGGCCACCAGGTTTGCACACATCTCAGGAGGGATTTTGTTCCACTCCTTTTTGCAGATCTTCTCCAAGTCATTAAGGTTTCGAGGCTGACGTTTGGCAACTCGAACCTTCAGCTCCCTCCACAGATTTTCTATGGGATTAAGGTCTGGAGACTGGCTAGGCCACTCCAGGACCTTAATGTGCTTCTTCTTGAGCCACTCCTTTGTTGCCTTGGCCGTGTGTTTTGGGTCATTGTCATGCTGGAATACCCATCCACGACCCATTTTCAATGCCCTGGCTGAGGGAAGGAGGTTCTCACCCAAGATTTGACGGTACATGGCCCCGTCCATCGTCCCTTTGATGCGGTGAAGTTGTCCTGTCCCCTTAGCAGAAAAACACCCCCAAAGCATAATGTTTCCACCTCCATGTTTGACGGTGGGGATGGTGTTCTTGGGGTCATAGGCAGCATTCCTCCTCCTCCAAACACGGCGAGTTGAGTTGATGCCAAAGAGCTCGATTTTGGTCTCATCTTTTTTTTTTTTTTTTTTGTCATTTAGCAGACGCTCTTATCCAGAGCGACTTACAGGAGCAATTAGGGTTAAGTGCCTTGCTCAAGGGCACATCGACAGATTTTTCACCTAGTCGGCTCAGGGATTAGAACCAGCGACCTTTCGGTTACTGGCACAACGCTCTTACCCACTAAGCTACCTGCCGCCCCATCTGACCACAACACTTTCACCCAGTTCTCCTCTGAATCATTCAGATGTTCATTGGCAAACTTCAGACGGCCCTGTATATGTGCTTTCTTGAGCAGGGGGACCTTGCGGGCGCTGCAGGATTTCAGTCCTTCACGGCGTAGTGTGTTACCAATTGTTTTCTTGGTGACTATGGTCCCAGCTGCCTTGAGATCATTGACAAGATCCTCCCATGTAGTTCTGGGCTGATTCCTCACCGTTCTCATGATCATTGCAACTCCACAAGGTGAGGTCTTGCATGGAGCCCCAGGCCGAGGGAGATTGACAGTTATTTTGTGTTTCTTCCATTTGCGAATAATCGCACCAACTGTTGTCACCTTCTCACCAAGCTGCTTGGCGATGGTCTTGTAGCCCATTCCAGCCTTGTGTAGGTCTACAATCTTGTCCCTGACATCCTTGGAGAGCTCTTTGGTCTTGGCCATGGTGGAGAGTTTGGAATCTGATTGATTGATTGCTTATGTGGACAGGTGTATTTTATACAGGTAACAAGCTGAGATTAGGAGCACTCCCTTTAAGAGTGTGCTCCTAATCTCAGCTCGTTACCTGTATAAAAGACACCTGGGACCAGAAATCTTTCTGATTGAGAGGGGGTCAAATACTTATTTCCCTCATTAAAATGCAAATACATTTATAAAATTTTTGACATGCGTTTTTCTGGATTTTTTTGTTGTTATTCTGTCTCTCACTGTTCAAATAAACCTACCATTAAAATTATAGACTGATAATGTCTTTGTCAGTGGGCAAACGTACAAAATCAGCAGGGGATCAAATACTTTTTTCCCTCACTGTATGTACTGTGCATTTGGAAAGTATTCAGATCCCTTGACTTTTTCCACATTTTGTTACATTACAGCCGTATTCTAAAATTGATTCAATAGTTTTTTCCCCTCATCAATCTAGGCACAAATCCCCATAATGACAAAGCAAAAACAGGTTTTTATACATTTTTGCTAATTTGTTAAAAAGAAAAAACGGAAATATCACATTTACATAAGTATTCAGACCCTTTACTCAGTACTTTGCTGAAGAACCTTTGGCAGCGATTACAGCCTCAAGTCTTCCTGGGTATGACGCTACAAGCTTGGCACACCTGTATTTGGGGAGTTTATCCTATTCCTCTCTGCAGATCCTCTCAAGCTCTGTCAGGTTGTATGGTGAGTGTTGCTGCACAGCTATTTTCAGGTCTCTCCAGAGATGTTCGATCGGGTTCAAGTCCGAGCTCTGGCTGGGCCACTCAAGGACATTCAGAGACTTGTCCCGAAGCCACTCCTGCATTGTCTTGGCTGTGTGCTTAGGCTCGTTGTCCTGTTGGAAGGTGAACCTTCACCCCAGTCTGAGGTCCTGAGCGCTCTGGAGCAGGTTTTCATCAAGGATCTCTCTGTACTTTGCTCCGTTCATCTTTGCCTCGATCCTGACTAGTCTCCCAGTCCCTGCCACTGAAAAACATCCCCACAGCATGATGCTGCCACCACCATGCTTCCTCCATAGGGATGGTGCCAGGTTTCCTCCAGACGTGACGCTTAACATTCAGGCCAAAGAGTTCAATCTTGCTTTCATCAGACCAGAGAATCTTGTTTCTCATGGTCTGAGAGTCTTTAGGTGCCTTTTGACAAACTCCAAGCGGGCTGTCATGTGCCTTTTACTGAGGAGTGACTTCCATCTGGCCATTCTACCATAAAGGCCTGATTGGTGGAGTGCTGCAGAGATGGTTGTCCTTTTGGTAGGTTCTCCCATCTCCACAGAATAACTCTATAACTGTCAGAGTGACCATTGGGTTCTTGGTCACCTCCCTGACCAAGGCCCTTCTCCCCCGATGTCTCAGTTTGGCCGGGCAGCCAGCTCCAGGAAGAGTCTTGGTGGTTCCAAACTTTTTCCATTTAAGAATGATGGAGGCCACTGTGTTCTTGGGGACCTTCAATGCTGCAGAAATTTTTTGGTACCCTTCCCCAGATATGTGCCTCAACACAATCCTGTCTCCGAGCTCTACGGACAATTCCTTAGACCTCATGGTTTGGTTTTTGCTCTGACATGCACTGTCAACTGTCAACAATTTCGAGTCTCATAGCAAAGGGTCTGAATACTTATGTAAATAAGGTATTTTTGTAATACTTTTTTTGATTTGCAAAGAAATCTAAAAACCTGTTTTCGCTTTGTCATTATGGAGTATTGTGTGTAGATTGCTGAGAGAAAAAAATATTTAATACATTTTAGAATAAGGCTGTAACATAACAAAATGTGGAAAAAGTCAAGGGGTCTGAATACTTTCCGAAGACACTGTAGTTCACTCGAGCTCAGTTAATTCACAAGTCATAAAGGAAAATACAAATACCTAAAAGCAAATGCATTTTCAAGGAAATACCGTGTGATGATGTCTCTAACAATGTGTCCCATCTTAACCCTACTTTACATGAGCATCAAACTCATTACAACAGTATCACAGTGAAAATGTCTAGGCTAGCCCTTTGCAGAAGACCAAGCAGTACAGATGTTGGATCTTAATTTGATCACTCTTTTGTGAACGCAGGAAATGCAGATGAGCTTCGTGGTTTACATAAATTCACTGAAAACCCACACTAACACGGTTATATTAACATTATTGCACTTTTCATGTAGCCTTCTTTTGGCCAGCTAATTGCCTAACCACCAATCAAGCAACATAATGGACTAAACGTTCAAATCCTGTTGCTGTTTCTGTGACAATATACAGTAGGTCAAATTAAGATCCCTCATCTGTAGGTTACAATTCCAACAAACACTCCTTCTCTCCAAACATAAAAATAATCGCTCCTGAAAGAAGGTCATCTGTGCCTGCAGGGCGTGTACTGTTCTGTACTATGCTGAGCAGCCAGCCCTTCACCTGAACCGGACCCAAGTCACAGAGCAGTGGGGTATCAGTGTTTAGAGCCAGCAGCGTCCGGCCCTCTGCTCACGGCCCTGTCACAGACTGAAGGTGTCACCCAGGAAACAGCAGTTACATTAACCTCCGTGGGCTCCCACTAAACCCAGCCTGCAGCATGCCAGACCGGGCCAACATACTGCAGATTTATACACACTACCCAGGACTGTACTTTAACATGACTGTTGTAATGCAGTGTGGGTTTAGCTTGCCTGCGGTCTACGATCAAATGAAATCAAATAAAAATCTAATCACATTTGTCACATGAACAGGTGCAGAATAACAGTGAAATGCTTACTTATGGGTCCTTTTCCAACAATGCAGAGTGTTGGGGGGGGGTTTGACTTTTAAGGGTAAAACTAAAAGGAAGACCATAAATAAGATGAAATTTGAAAAGGTTACTGGTTTCCATGTCTGCTAATGCTAAATGTAATTCTAAAGTTCCCTAACATGGAATATTCCTCTCCAAATTCATGGGACATTATCAATTGCACCATGTTTGATATATTCCCTATAATCCATTGAACATGTGTGATGGGAGGGATTGGGAGACCAAACCTGCAGCTAATTGAAGAGGGTCTGTGGCGGCCATGATGGAAGCCACAGGAGAGAGGCCAGCAGGGCCCCAGCACACTAGAGCTGAGTTACTTAGGAGGAGCTTTCCCCTGTTTGCTATGGAATTAGCTTGTAGAGAACACACACACACACACACACACACTTACACAGACATGGGCTGTTTTGCGTGCGCGCACACACACACTCACACATTCACACACGTGCAGCCTTTTCCACCCTTCTGCACCAATCTGTTCCCAAGCTGTTCCCACATTTTGGTGAATTTCCCAGGCTAAGTCTCTGGCACGAGGTGGGCACTGGGGCTGATTATTTTAGTGTGAAACCAAGATGTCTATCCAAGGCCCACGAAGTGTTCATGTTCAGAGACGAGAGGCCCTCCTGCCTTTGTCTATAGCTCCTCAAAGGGAATATGATCTTGTGCATGGTGCAAGGCCTTTGATATTGGGAAATAAGCAACTATAATGGACACTGACTGAGACAAGCCTGATCATATCATGATGCTCATTTAGATAGTTCTCTTATTATGCAGCAATGCATGAAGGGATGTGTGCCAGTTCCCTCAACTTTACCAAACACACACACCCTCATCACTCTGAGTACGACGGGGTTATGTATTTCAGTCGGCATCAGAGCATCCACATCGATCTTTTCTAAAGAGCAACCAGCGATGAATCCAAACCATCATTAAACTATATGAATTCTAAATCTATCCTGGCACTCAATCCGCTGCAGATTTCTCTCCCCTTTCTCTCTCATAAATTACAGTTCTGGTGCACCGTGCAAATATTACCAAGCTGTAAGACAGCTGTGGCCCATTAAAATGTGTTATGCTTGCTCATTTCCTCCAGCACATGGTCATCGGGCCAAATCTACAGCCAGTAATTAGCGCAGATGAAATGTTTAATTGTGCCTTAATTTTGATCAAATTTATCTGTCACCCATCCTATAATCAGGCATTATTCTCACAAATCAATGTCTGCAGAGTGAAGCAGGGAGACATCCACCATCCTGACAGACATGTGGGCATGTCACAGCTCTGCTCTCCATGGCTGATGGCTGGGTCCCAGCTCAGAGGAAGGACAAGGGGCCAAGCAAGGCAGACTTATACTGCAGTCAGGTACTGCCCACTTACTGACTTGCTGCATCTGTAATTGTGCAACTTGCATGATGTCAGGTTTGAATGGGTTTGCAGTATGCATGCTGTGGCTGAACTGAACATGAAGGCTAAGTGAAGGGTGACAAACCATTGTAATAGGAACAGAAAATCCATGAGCGGTCAAACACCTGTCCCTGCCAAGGCACTCAGGAACTCCTGGCTCATACTGATGACATCACACTCCAGGAGGCACCAGAGAGAAGCACTTAATAGACCACGAGAGCCAGAATGAGCTGTATTTGAGGGGATGGGTAACAACACATTATTACTGGCTGGAAGCCGAGAAAAACAATTACGGAATAAATTATCGGTAGCTCAACCAAGTAAACATTCTGTTTCAGTCTGTGCATGATGTGCTTTTATGCATGCTCGCTAACCCACAAATGTAATTAATCTTATCAGCCAACTCAGTGTCTGAAATATCCCACATGTTTAGTAGAAGGAATTATATTATGTCAATTTATATTTACTATTAAATGAATAGATTGGTTCCCCATAGTCAGATGAACTCGTGGATAATGTTTTTATGTCTCTGCATCCAGTATAAAGGAAGTTAGAGGTAGTTTCTCAAGCCAATACTAACTAGCGTCAGCGCTAGCCCAGCTGTACCTGAAGACATCCTGTCTTTGCGCTAAGCTAGTTAGCATTGGCTCGCGAAACTACCTCTAACTTTCTTCATACTCAACGCAGAGACATAAAAATGGTTTCCAAGAGTTCATCTGACTCTGGGGAACTACCCCTTTAATACATATTCAAAACAGAGGTATTTCTTGAGAATAACAAAAATCTACCTTCGCGTCCACCCAAACAGACAGCATCAAAATATGTATTGTCATACTATCCAGGATGAGTGACAATAGACACTCAGGACATCAGCGGCCATTTTGAAGCACACCATACCTGAGAGGCCCCCCCCCCTCCCCCAGGACATTATGGGTGATTATCTGAGTGCTGCCAGTTATTCACCAACATGCACCGCCGCATCATTACAAAGGCTGGCAACAGGAAATCAGATGTGGGGCAGGGCTCCAAGAGAAGAGGCCTTTCCAATCACAATGGCCAACTGTCCCCCTTTCTGCCATCGCTGTCCGCTAGCACATTACCCAGCTACGCAGAAGGGATTTCTGCTGCAGCGCAACTTTGAAGTGTATCTGCAGTAGTGGTAGGACATCCTACTTAACATGTGGCACCCATGATAATTAAGGCGGGTTTTATGATCCTTCTGCCGTGTGTCGAGCGCTGCCAGAGTGACAGACTCAGGCTCTGGCTGTGTGTGTGTGTGTGTGTGTGTGTGTGTGTGTGTGTGTGTGTGTGTGTGTGTGTGTGTGGGTGTGTGTGTGTGTGTGTATGTGTGTGTGTGTGTGTATATGTGTGTGTGCGTGTGCACATGTGTGTGTGTGTGTGTTTTCTGAACGCAGCAGACTGCATTCCAGACACCCACATGACTCTAACACGTCGCACTTCAACAACTGTTCTGGTCTGTCCTGTTTTGTTGTGAAGTAGTATGGAATCAGGAGAGCTGTCGATAATGCCCCTCATCATATCTCCTCACAGATATGCAACAACTTAAAGATGCACTCCAGGATCTTAAGCACAACAAATTCATAACATATAGTTCAAATTGCACAAAAAAATGATACAAAATAAATCATTCGAAATGGATGACGTAGTACACAAAAAACAGGGACCCATTTTGGCTCGTGAGCACCACCTTCAAAACTACTGGATGAAATGATCCTAAAGTTCGAGACTGCATCTTTAACTTTTCAGATATATTGCTGCCTGTATGAGCTATATTTCTAAACCCCACAAAGTCAGTAATCAGGAATAAGGTAATTCAAAATCAAATTTCACTCTCATTTCATCTTCATTTGGCCACGAAACCCAACATGGCTGCCACAATATAAGCCTAGTCAGTCTCAATCACAATCATGATCCAGTGCATATTTAACAGTGGGGTGTCTTTCTGCATTCACAAGATCAGAGATGGCATCATCATAGGTTTATACATCTAGGTTGACTGAGCATTGACAAGCAGGCCTGTCAAAGCCTTTGTGCTGCCCCATATGGAGCCTGTGTCAATGGGCCACCACTACAGGGGAGGGGACTTCAATAAAACCCAGTGAATCACCATCCCGTCCTTGATTCTCTTTTCTGGTACTTTGATTAAAGAACATTTGTGATTTGCATTTTAAAACGGGATTATCAAAAACAATTATCCTCCCCCTTCTGTATGTTTCTCACAACAAATGAATTGGATTACAGGCCTTGGTGAGCATCACCTAGTCCTGGCCTTGTTGCGGATGACAATATTTGAAGTTTCCTGCGGTAACTTCATTACGCTTATTTTGTCCAGAATTAGTGGAGCGTGCTGAAAATTGCTAATGACAGATGTTTCTCCACACTGTCACACTCCTTGTATCATTTGATTTGGAAAGCAACATATGGTGCTTTCTGCTCCATCAGTATGTCACAGACTGTCTGCAAACAGCTGGCCATAACTCAGTTCAGTGAAAACCATTACTTTCCAATGAAGTGCTGGACACGGGCCAAATTGGGTTTTGGCATGGCCTCAGCTGTACCCACGATGCAGTGCAGCCCTGATGCTGCAGGTAGATGGGGAGGAGGGTGGGAGGAGGGGAAGGAGGGGCAAAGCCCTCTGCTATAGGATGGAATCTGGGTTAACCATCTAGGGTACTATGTATGCCATACACTGTGGGGGCAGTAGACCAGTCAATGCCATGTGGCAGGCAAACAAACAATACGCCAGGGTACTCATGTGTGTATATTCTGGATAGCTCTGAAGGTGACAGTATACAGGGTACATTTAGAGAAAGAGAGCTTTGGAACAAAGAAAAATGTGAAATAGGTTCAAAATATTTTTTGGTCATAAGTATGGATATGTATCAACACCATGGGCATGCTTCCAATACATACCAAATTCAGCCTTCGTGGTATTGGTTAACAGACAGACAGACAGACAGACAGACAGACAGACAGACAGACAGACAGACAGACAGACAGACAGACAGACAGATAGATAGATAGATAGATAGATAGATAGATAGATAGATAGATAGATAGATAGATAGATAGATAGATAGATAGATAGATAGATAGATAGATAGATAGATAGATAGATAGATAGATAGATAGATAGATAGATAGATAGATAGATAGATAGATAGATAGATAGATAGATAGATAGATAGATAGATAGATAGATAGATAGATAGATAGATAGATAGATAGATAGATAGATAGATAGATAGATAGATAGATAGATAGATAGATAGATAGATAGATAGATAGATAGATAGATAGATAGATAGATAGATAGATAGATAGATAGATAGATAGATAGATAGATAGATAGATAGATAGATAGATAGATAGATAGATAGATAGATAGATAGATAGATAGATAGATAGATAGATAGATAGATAGATAGATAGATAGATAGATAGATAGATAGATAGATAGATAGATAGATAGATAGATAGACAGGCAAACAGACAGACAGATAGACAGACAGACAGACAGACAGACAGATAGACAGACAGACAGACAGACAGACAGACAGACAGACAGACAGACAGACAGACAGACAGACAGACAGACAGACAGACAGACAGACAGACAGACAGACAGACAGACAGACAGACAGACAGACAGACAGACAGACAGATGTGTGTGACAGCAGTACAGCAGACTGCTCAGCTGACTACAGCACACATCATTGTGTCAACCACACTCCCCTCTGTAAAGATAGACCACCAATGGGATTTATTCCTGGGTTTCTCTAAAGCAGTCTGCTTTTAATCTAGATCATATACTGTTTGTCAATATTGTTGCTCTAAAACTAATCCCAAATGTATTGTGTTATTGTTGGATTCATTTAGACATTTGTTGGATTAATTTATTGACAGCAATTGTGATTGTCATTAATGGTGTATTTATGCAGGCTTTCTGGGGGTCAAAAACACCCGTGCTTAAGGGACTTTTATAATTAATGATGAATCATAGGAAGAGTTCAAAGATTTGTTGTGTATGTGCATTGTTTCTCTAGCCTCAAGTAATATCTGGTATTTTTCTCCCCAGTACAGCACTGTGGCGTTACAAAGCTGACAAAACAGAAGTGAATTGAGTTAACGAAGGGCTGGCCAACTAAATGTGTCAACTCAGTTGTATGAATGTGATCCTTTTCTCCCTTAGGTTGTGGGTTCTGCTGCAGAGTCCTGCTCTCTCAATCAGTCTAATAAACATGATTCTACTCAGCCTCTTGACAGCTCAGACTGCCCACACAAACAGGCAGACATCTTCCTACACTGTACTGCCTGTACTGGATGGACGTTTATGTAAAGCTGATTTTGGGGTGCAACTGTTTAGAACTAATAATGTTTCTGGAAATGGCAGCTGAGTCAAAGTAGGATTGGACTCATGTTGTCATTTATAGTCTGTAGGCAAACAAATAAAAACAGTACTTCAACAGAAGTTCAAAAGGAAGTTGTATTATGCTAAGAAACTGCACTAAATAAAGCCTAGAAGCTCACAGAAGTATAGTACATTTAGTACAGTCTAAGAATAATAAATTATTGAAGTGTATAAAGTGTACAACACATTCGTCGAGGCAAAACAGCCCACACTATAACTGTTCTGTTTTGTATTCTGTCTGAGTAATAATCACAGATCTCCTTAATCCACAGTTTACCGACAGTACAAACAGACATATCCAATTTAAGAGATGCAGTGATGTAGACTAGAGTTGATAATGTGGTGTTATCTTGTTATATCTAACCCCATTGTCCACGAACCATAAGCACTTCCATAACAGCATACCGTGATGACTAAACACAGAACAATACTAGAACAACTCCCTATTTATTAAGCTGCTTACTGTCTGTCCCTTATTTGGACCAACCATCCGTATTATAGTCCTTGTTAGTGTGAGGTATTCCAGTGATTCTGTGGAGTCAGTTACAGTAAATGTGTCTACGTGCTGTGAAGACAAGTGAAACATTGTGTATTGGTTGTGTTTTCATGGATGCCTAAGCATTGTGCACAATCTTCATGGAGCAGAACATGGCTTTAAATAGGCTGTTGTTTAATCAGGGATAATGTATAGAAACATTTAGAATAGAGCTAATGTATCTAATGAAACAGTCTTTCAAGAGAGCAAGATGTATGATACTGAAAGTGATTTGGTTTCTATTAAAATAAAGGTGTTTTAGGATACTGATAGTGACCGTATTTAAGGACAAGGATAAACGTACAAATCGACCTTAAATAACCCTAATCAAGATATTTCTTCTGTCTTAGCATGTTGTCCTGGCCTTTGTTCAAAAAGGCTCCACCCAAAATGGACAATTGTGTTAATAAGGTTAGTTGAGGTTAGTTGGCACAAATTCATATTTAACTGCATTAAAGCTAAGGGAGATGACTTGGCCCTGTGATCCATCGTTTCAATCAACACTAATGAGTCTGTAGCCCTTTCCTGCAGTCAATGACCAAAAGTGCCCTCTTTGGCCTCATGGGTGGAATGTTATTAAAACATTTCATAATTTCATAATTCAGAAAGATTTGGGGTTTTTTAACTACGAAACTCCGGTGTTTCTATGTCAAACGGTGTTGTTATATTTCAGTCTTCTGTGATGTATATAAAGTGTAATATTGGGATACAAACTCAAAATGGAATACATTTCAAATATATATCTGACATGGTACAGGTGTCTTCTTTTTTTTAAGCCCATAACCATGTGTGTGAGGTGTATGCTTTTGTTTCAAAGTAGATTTGTTTAAGACTATCAAGAAACACTGTGTGACCCTGATTTAGCCCACTGCAGTGAAAGGTTATTAAGTGTGTCCTCATATTTAATACTAAGGAGAACTGAGGGCCTTTATTGAAATACAGCACAACATATATGTGTATATACACACAATATATATGGGAGATATGGGAAAGAATATTAAGATGTGTTTAGCGTTGTATCAATTTGCTTTGTTGTATTCTCATTTGTATCTTTTCCTCTCTTTCCATTTCTCTCTCTCTCTTTCTCTCTCTCTCTATCCCTCTTTCCATTTCTCTCTCTCTCTATCCCTCTTTCCATTTCTCTCTCTCTCTATCCCTCTATCCCTTTCTCTCTCTCTATCCCTATTTCCATTTCTTTCTCTCTCTATCCCTATTTCCCTTTCTCTCTCTCTCTATCCCTCTATCCCTTTCTCTCTCTCTCTATCCCTATTTCCCTTTCTCTCTCTCTCTCTATCCCTATTTCCATTTATTTCTCTCTCTCTCTATCCCTATTTCCCTTTCTCTCTCTCTCTCTATCCCTATTTCCATTTCTTTCTCTCTCTCTCTATCCCTATTTCCCTTTCTCTCTCTCTCTATCCCTATTTCCCCTTCTCTCTCTCTCTCTCTCTCTCTCTCTCTCTATCCCTATTTCCCTTTCTCTCTCTCTCTATCCCTATTTCCCTTTCTCTCTCTCTCTATCCCTATTTCCCGTTCTTTCTCTCTCTCTCTATCCCTATTTCCCTTTCTCTCTCTCTCTATCCCTATTTCCCTTTCTCTCTCTCTTCCATCTTCCCTCTTCCTCTTTCCATCTCCCATTCTCTCTCTCTCTATCCCTCTTTCTATTTCTCTCTCTCTATCCCTATTTCCCTTTCTCTCTCTCTCTCTCTCTCTATCCCTCTTTCCCTTTCTCTCTCTCTCTCTCTCTCTCTCTCTATCCCTATTTCCATTTCTCTCTCTCTCTATCCCTCTATCCCTTTCTCTCTCTCTCTATCCCTATTTCCCTT
>NW_028159412.1:0-20759 GCF_964263955.1 Coregonus lavaretus
CTCCTCCTGTTGGCTACACTATACCTAGACCCTCCTCCTGGCTACACTATACCTAGGACCCTCCTCCTGTTGGCTACACTATACCTAGACCCTCCTCCTGGCTACACTATACCTAGACCCTCCTCCTGGCTACACTATACCTAGACCCTCCTCCTGTTGGCTACACTATACCTAGACCCTCCTCCTGGCTACACTATACCTAGACCCTCCTCCTGTTGGCTACACTATACCTAGACCCTCCTCCTGGCTACACTATACCTAGACCCTCCTCCTCTTTTTGCTACACTATACCTAGACCCTCCTCCTGGCTACACTATACCTAGACCCTCCTCCTGGCTACACTATACCTAGACCCTCCTCCTGGCTACACTATACCTAGACCCTCCTCCTGGCTACACTATACCTAGACCCCTCCTCCTTGGCTACACTATACCTAGACCCTCCTCCTGGCTACACTATACCTAGACCCTCCTCCTGGCTACACTATACCTAGACCCTCCTCCTGGCTACACTATACCTAGACCCTCCTCCTGTTGGCTACACTATACCTAGACCCTCCTCCTGTTGGCTACACTATACCTAGACCCTCCTCCTGGCTACACTATACCTAGACCCTCCTCCTGGCTACACTATACCTAGACCCTCCTCCTGTTGGCTACACTATACCTAGACCCTCCTCCTGTTGGCTACACTATACCTAGACCCTCCTCCTGGCTACACTATACCTAGACCCTCCTCCTGGCTACACTATACCTAGACCCTCCTCCTGGCTACACTATACCTAGACCCTCCTCCTGGCTACACTATACCTAGACCCTCCTCCTGTTGGCTACACTATACCTAGACCCTCCTCCTGGCTACACTATACCTAGACCCTCCTCCTGTTTGGCTACACTATACCTAGACCCTCCTCCTGGCTACACTATACCTAGACCCTCCTCCTGGCTACACTATACCTAGACCCTCCTCCTGTTGGCTACACTATACCTAGACCCTCCTCCTGTTTGGCTACACTATACCTAGACCCTCCTCCTGTTGGCTACACTATACCTAGACCCTCCTCCTGTTGGCTACACTATACCTAGACCCTCCTCCTCCTGGCTACACTATACCTAGACCCTCCTCCTGGCTACACTATACCTAGACCCTCCTCCTGTTGGCTACACTATACCTAGACCCTCCTCCTGTTGGCTACACTATACCTAGACCCTCCTCCTGTTGGCTACACTATACCTAGACCCTCCTCCTGGCTACACTATACCTAGACCCTCCTCCTGGCTACACTATACCTAGACCCTCCTCCTGGCTACACTATACCTAGACCCTCCTCCTCCTGGCTACACTATACCTAGACCCTCCTCCTGTGTGGGCTACACTATACCTAGACCCTCCTCCTGGCTACACTATACCTAGACCCTCCTCCTCCTGGCTACACTATACCTAGACCCTCCTCCTGGCTACACTATACCTAGACCCTCCTCCTGTTGGCTACACTATACCTAGACCCTCCTCCTGTTGGCTACACTATACCTAGACCCTCCTCCTGGCTACACTATACCTAGACCCTCCTCCTGGCTACACTATACCTAGACCCTCCTCCTGTTGGCTACACTATACCTAGACCCTCCTCCTCCTGGCTACACTATACCTAGACCCTCCTCCTCCTGGCTACACTATACCTAGACCCTCCTCCTCCTGGCTACACTATACCTAGACCCTCCTCCTGGCTACACTATACCTAGACCCTCCTCCTGGCTACACTATACCTAGACCCTCCTCCTCCTGGCTACACTATACCTAGACCCTCCTCCTGGCTACACTATACCTAGACCCTCCTCCTGTTGGCTACACTATACCTAGACCCTCCTCCTGGCTACACTATACCTAGACCCTCCTCCTGTTGGCTACACTATACCTAGACCCTCCTCCTGTTGGCTACACTATACCTAGACCCTCCTCCTGTTGGCTACACTATACCTAGACCCTCCTCCTGGCTACACTATACCTAGACCCTCCTCCTGGCTACACTATACCTAGACCCTCCTCCTGTTGGCTACACTATACCTAGACCCTCCTCCTGTTGGCTACACTATACCTAGACCCTCCTCCTGGCTACACTATACCTAGACCCTCCTCCTGGCTACACTATACCTAGACCCTCCTCCTGTTGGCTACACTATACCTAGACCCTCCTCCTGTTGGCTACACTATACCTAGACCCTCCTCCTGTTGGCTACACTATACCTAGACCCTCCTCCTGGCTACACTATACCTAGACCCTCCTCCTGGCTACACTATACCTAGACCCTCCTCCTGGCTACACTATACCTAGACCCTCCTCCTGTTGGCTACACTATACCTAGACCCTCCTCCTGGCTACACTATACCTAGACCCTCCTCCTCCTGGCTACACTATACCTAGACCTCCTCCTCCTGGCTACACTATACCTAGACCCTCCTCCTGGCTACACTATACCTAGACCCTCCTCCTGTGGCTACACTATACCTAGACCCTCCTCCTGTTGGCTACACTATACCTAGACCCTCCTCCTCCTGGCTACACTATACCTAGACCCCTCCTCCTGGCTACACTATACCTAGACCCTCCTCCTGGCTACACTATACCTAGACCCTCCTCCTCCTGGCTACACTATACCTAGACCCTCCTCCTGGCTACACTATACCTAGACCCTCCTCCTGGCTACACTATACCTAGACCCTCCTCCTGGCTACACTATACCTAGACCCTCCTCCTGGCTACACTATACCTAGACCCTCCTCCTGTTGGCTACACTATACCTAGACCCTCCTCCTCCTGGCTACACTATACCTAGCCCCTCTCCCCTGCCCCTGGGCTACACTATACCTAGACCCTCCTCCTGGCTACACTATACCTAGACCCTCCTCCTGTTGGCTACACTATACCTAGACCCTCCTCCTGGCTACACTATACCTAGACCCTCCTCCTGGCTACACTATACCTAGACCCTCCTCCTGGCTACACTATACCTAGACCCTCCTCCTGGCTACACTATACCTAGACCCTCCTCCTGGCTACACTATACCTAGACCCTCCTCCTGTTGGCTAAACTATACCTAGACCCTTCCTCCTGGCTACACTATACCTAGACCCTCCTCCTGTTGGCTACACTATACCTAGACCCTCCTCCTGTGGCTACACTATACCTAGACCCTCCTCCTGGCTACACTATACCTAGACCCTCCTCCTGTTGGCTACACTATACCTAGACCCTCCTCCTGGCTACACTATACCTAGACCCTCCTCCTTGTGGCTACACTATACCTAGACCCTCCTCCTGTTGGCTACACTATACCTAGACCCTCCTCCTGTTGGCTACACTATACCTAGACCCTCCTCCTGGCTACACTATACCTAGACCCTCCTCCTGGCTACACTATACCTAGACCCTCCTCCTGGCTACACTATACCTAGACCCTCCTCCTGTTGGCTACACTATACCTAGACCCTCCTCCTGTGGCTACACTATACCTAGACCCTCCTCCTGGCTACACTATACCTAGACCCTCCTCCTGGCTACACTATACCTAGACCCTCCTCCTGGCTACACTATACCTAGACCCTCCTCCTGGCTACACTATACCTAGACCCTCCTCCTCCTGGCTACACTATACCTAGACCCTCCTCCTCCTGGCTACACTATACCTAGACCCTCCTCCTGGCTACACTATACCTAGACCCTCCTCCTGTTGGCTACACTATACCTAGACCCCCTCCTCCTGGCTACACTATACCTAGACCCTCCTCCTCCTGGCTACACTATACCTAGACCCTCCTCCTGGCTACACTATACCTAGACCCTCCTCCTCCTGGCTACACTATACCTAGACCCTCCTCCTGGCTACACTATACCTAGACCCTCCTCCTGGCTACACTATACCTAGACCCTCCTCCTGGCTACACTATACCTAGACCCTCCTCCTGGCTACACTATACCTAGACCCTCCTCCTGTTGGTTACACTATACCTAGACCCTCTCCTCCTGGCTACACTATACCTAGACCCTCCTCCTGTGGCTACACTATACCTAGACCCTCCTCCTCCTGGCTACACTATACCTAGACCCTCCTCCTGTTGGCTACACTATACCTAGACCCTCCTCCTGGCTACACTATACCTAGACCCTCCTCCTGGCTACACTATACCTAGACCCTCCTCCTGGCTACACTATACCTAGACCCTCCTCCTGGCTACACTATACCTAGACCCTCCTCCTGGCTACACTATACCTAGACCCTCCTCCTGTTGGCTACACTATACCTAGACCCTCCTCCTCCTGGCTACACTATACCTAGACCCTCCTCCTCCTGGCTACACTATACCTAGACCCTCCTCCTGGCTACACTATACCTAGACCCTCCTCCTGGCTACACTATACCTAGACCCTCCTCCTGGCTACACTATACCTAGACCCTCCTCCTCCTGGGCTACACTATACCTAGACCCTCCTCCTGGCTACACTATACCTAGACCCTCCTCCTCCTGGCTACACTATACCTAGACCCTCCTCCTGTTGGCTACACTATACCTAGACCCCTCCTCCTGTTGGCTACACTATACCTAGACCCTCCTCCTGTTGGCTACACTATACCTAGACCCTCCTCCTGGGCTACACTATACCTAGACCCTCCTCCTGTTGGCTACACTATACCTAGACCCTCCTCCTGTTGGCTACACTATACCTAGACCCTCCTCCTGTTGGCTACACTATACCTAGACCCTCCTCCTGGCTACACTATACCTAGACCCTCCTCCTGTTGGCTACACTAAACCTAGACCCTCCTCCTGGCTACACTATACCTAGACCCTCCTCCTGGCTACACTATACCTAGACCCTCCTCCTGTTGGCTACACTATACCTAGACCCTCCTCCTGTTGGCTACACTATACCTAGACCCCTCCTCCTGGCTACACTATACCTAGACCCTCCTCCTGGCTACACTATACCTAGACCCTCCTCCTCCTGGCTACACTATACCTAGACCCTCCTCCTGGCTACACTATACCTAGACCCTCCTCCTGGCTACACTATACCTAGACCCTCCTCCTGGCTACACTATACCTAGACCCTCCTCCTCCTGGCTACACTATACCTAGACCCTCCTCCTGGCTACACTATACCTAGACCCTCCTCCTGTTGGCTACACTATACCTAGACCCTCCTCCTGTTGGCTACACTATACCTAGACCCTCCTCCTGTTGGCTACACTATACCTAGACCCTCCTCCTCCTGGCTACACTATACCTAGACCCTCCTCCTGGCTACACTATACCTAGACCCTCCTCCTGGCTACACTATACCTAGACCCTCCTCCTCCTGGCTACACTATACCTAGACCCTCCTCCTGGCTACACTATACCTAGACCCTCCTCCTGTTGGCTACACTATACCTAGACCCTCCTCCTGTTGGCTACACTATACCTAGACCCTCCTCCTCCTGGCTACACTATACCTAGACCCTCCTCCTGGCTACACTATACCTAGACCCTCCTCCTGGCTACACTATACCTAGACCCTCCTCCTGGCTACACTATACCTAGACCCTCCTCCTGGCTACACTATACCTAGACCCTCCTCCTGGCTACACTATACCTAGACCCTCCTCCTGTTGGCTACACTATACCTAGACCCTCCTCCTGGCTACACTATACCTAGACCCTCCTCCTCCTGGCTACACTATACCTAGACCCTCCTCCTCCTGGCTACACTATACCTAGACCCTCCTCCTGTTGGCTACACTATACCTAGACCCTCCTCCTGGCTACACTATACCTAGACCCTCCTCCTCCTGGCTACACTATACCTAGACCCTCCTCCTGGCTACACTATACCTAGACCCTCCTCCTGGCTACACTATACCTAGACCCTCCTCCTGGCTACACTATACCTAGACCCTCCTCCTGTTGGCTACACTATACCTAGACCCTCCTCCTCCTGGCTACACTATACCTAGACCCTCCTCCTGGCTACACTATACCTAGACCCTCCTCCTGTTGGCTACACTATACCTAGACCCTCCTCCTGGCTACACTATACCTAGACCCTCCTCCTGGCTACACTATACCTAGACCCTCCTCCTGTTGGCTACACTATACCTAGACCCTCCTCCTGGCTACACTATACCTAGACCCTCCTCCTGTTGGCTACACTATACCTAGACCCTCCTCCTCCTGGCTACACTATACCTAGACCCTCCTCCTGGCTACACTATACCTAGACCCTCCTCCTGGCTACACTATACCTAGACCCTCCTCCTGGCTACACTATACCTAGACCCTCCTCCTGGCTACACTATACCTAGACCCTCCTCCTGGCTACACTATACCTAGACCCTCCTCCTGTTGGCTACACTATACCTAGACCCTCCTCCTGGCTACACTATACCTAGACCCTCCTCCTGGCTACACTATACCTAGACCCTCCTCCTGGCTACACTATACCTAGACCCTCCTCCTCCTGGCTACACTATACCTAGACCCTCCTCCTCCTGGCTACACTATACCTAGACCCTCCTCCTCCTGGCTACACTATACCTAGACCCTCCTCCTCCTGGCTACACTATACCTAGACCCTCCTCCTCCTGGCTACACTATACCTAGACCCTCCTCCTGTTGGCTACACTATACCTAGACCCTCCTCCTGGCTACACTATACCTAGACCCTCCTCCTCCTGGCTACACTATACCTAGACCCTCCTCCTGGCTACACTATACCTACCTCCTCCTGGCTACACTATACCTAGACCCTCCTCCTGGCTACACTATACCTAGACCCCTCCTCCTGTTGGCTACACTATACCTAGACCCTCCTCCTGTTGGCTACACTATACCTAGACCCTCCTCCTCCTGGCTACACTATACCTAGACCCCCCTCTCCTCCCCCCTGGCCTACACTATACCTAGACCCTCTCCTCCTGGCTACACTATACCTAGACCCTCCTCCTGGCTACACATACCTAGACCCCCTCTGGCTACACTATACCTGACCCCTCCTCCTGGCTACACTATACCTAGACCCTCCTCCTCCTGGCTACACTATACCTAGACCCTCCTCCTGGCTACACTATACCTAGACCCTCCTCCTGTTGGCTACACTATACCTAGACCCTCCTCCTGTTGGCTACACTATACCTAGACCCTCCTCCTGTTGGCTACACTATACCTAGACCCTCCTCCTCCTGCTACACTATACCTAGACCCTCCTCCTGGCTACACTATACCTAGACCCTCCTCCTGGCTACACTATACCTAGACCCTCCTCCTCCTGGCTACACTATACCTAGACCCTCCTCCTGGCTACACTATACCTAGACCCTCCTCCTGTGGCTACACTATACCTAGACCCTCCTCCTTGGCTACACTATACCTAGACCCTCCTCCTCCTGGCTACACTATACCTAGACCCTCCTCCTGGCTACACTATACCTAGACCCTCCTCCTGGCTACACTATACCTAGACCCTCCTCCTGGCTACACTATACCTAGACCCTCCTCCCTGGCTACACTATACCTAGACCCTCCTCCTGGCTACACTATACCTAGACCCTCCTCCTGTTGGCTACACTATACCTAGACCCTCCTCCTGGCTACACTATACCTAGACCCTCCTCCTCCTGGCTACACTATACCTAGACCCTCCTCCTCCTGGCTACACTATACCTAGACCCTCCTCCTGTTGGCTACACTATACCTAGACCCTCCTCTGGCTACACTATACCTAGACCCTCCTCCTCCTGGCTACACTATACCTAGACCCTCCTCCTGGCTACACTATACCTAGACCCTCCTCCTGGCTACACTATACCTAGACCCTCCTCCTGGCTACACTATACCTAGACCCTCCTCCTGTGGCTACACTATACCTAGACCCTCCTCCTGGCTACACTATACCTAGACCCTCCTCCTGGCTACACTATACCTAGACCCTCCTCCTGGCTACACTATACCTAGACCCTCCTCCTGGCTACACTATACCTAGACCCTCCTCCTGGCTACACTATACCTAGACCCTCCTCCTGCTTGGCTACACTATACCTAGACCGCTCCTCCTGGCTACACTATACCTAGACCCTCCTCCTGTTGGCTACACTATACCTAGACCCTCCTCCTCTGGCTACACTATACCTAGACCCCTCCTCCTGGCTACACTATACCTAGACCCTCCTCCTGGCTACACTATACCTAGACCCTCCTCCTGGCTACACTATACCTAGACCCTCCTCCTGGCTACACTATACCTAGACCCTCCTCCTGGCTACACTATACCTAGACCCTCCTCCTGTTGGCTACACTATACCTAGACCCTCCTCCTGGCTACACTATACCTAGACCCTCCTCCTGGCTACACTATACCTAGACCCTCCTCCTGGCTACACTATACCTAGACCCTCCTCCTCCTGGCTACACTATACCTAGACCCTCCTCCTCCTGGCTACACTATACCTAGACCTCCTCCTCCTGGCTACACTATACCTAGACCCTCCTCCTCCTGGCTACACTATACCTAGACCCTCCTCCTCCTGGCTACACTATACCTAGACCCTCCTCCTGTTGGCTACACTATACCTAGACCCTCCTCCTGGCTACACTATACCTAGACCCTCCTCCTCCTGGCTACACTATACCTAGACCCTCCTCCTGGCTACACTATACCTAGACCCTCCTCCTGGCTACACTATACCTAGACCCTCCTCCTGGCTACACTATACCTAGACCCTCCTCCTGGCTACACTATACCTAGACCCTCCTCCTGTTGGCTACACTATACCTAGACCCTCCTCCTGGCTACACTATACCTAGACCCTCCTCCTGTTGGCTACACTATACCTAGACCCTCCTCCTGTTGGCTACACTATACCTAGACCCCTCCTCCTGGCTACACTATACCTAGACCCTCCTCCTGGCTACACTATACCTAGACCCTCCTCCTGTTGGCTACACTATACCTAGACCCTCCTCCTGGCTACACTATACCTAGACCCTCCTCCTGGCTACACTATACCTAGACCCTCCTCCTGTTGGCTACACTATACCTAGACCCTCCTCCTGGCTACACTATACCTAGACCCTCCTCCTGTTGGCTACACTATACCTAGACCCTCCTCCTGGCTACACTATACCTAGACCCTCCTCCTCCTGGCTACACTATACCTAGACCCTCCTCCTATTGGCTACACTATACCTAGACCCTCCTCCTCCTGGCTACACTATACCTAGACCCTCCTCCTGTTGGCTACACTATACCTAGACCCTCCTCCTGGCTACACTATACCTAGACCCCTCCTCCTCCTGGCTACACTATACCTAGACCCTCCTCCTCCTGGCTACACTATACCTAGACCCTCCTCCTGTTGGCTACACTATACCTAGACCCTCCTCCTCCTGGCTACACTATACCTAGACCCTCCTCCTGGCTACACTATACCTAGACCCTCCTCCTCCTGGCTACACTATACCTAGACCCTCCTCCTCCTGGCTACACTATACCTAGACCCTCCTCCTGGCTACACTATACCTAGACCCTCCTCCTCCTGGCTACACTATACCTAGACCCTCCTCCTGGCTACACTATACCTAGACCCTCCTCCTGGCTACACTATACCTAGACCCTCCTCCTCCTGGCTACACTATACCTAGACCCTCCTCCTGGCTACACTATACCTAGACCCTCCTCCTGTTGGCTACACTATACCTAGACCCTCCTCCTCCTGGCTACACTATACCTAGACCCTCCTCCTGTTGGCTACACTATACCTAGACCCTCCTCCTGTTGGCTACACTATACCTAGACCCTCCTCCTGTTGGCTACACTATACCTAGACCCTCCTCCTGTTGGCTACACTATACCTAGACCCTCCTCCTGTTGGCTACACTATACCTAGACCCTCCTCCTGTTGGCTACACTATACCTAGACCCTCCTCCTGTTGGCTACACTATACCTAGACCCTCCTCCTCCTGGCTACACTATACCTAGACCCTCCTCCTCCTGGCTACACTATACCTAGACCCTCCTCCTGTTGGCTACACTATACCTAGACCCTCCTCCTGTTGGCTACACTATACCTAGACCCTCCTCCTGGCTACACTATACCTAGACCCTCCTCCTGGCTACACTATACCTAGACCCTCCTCCTGTTGGCTACACTATACCTAGACCCTCCTCCTGTTGGCTACACTATACCTAGACCCTCCTCCTGGCTACACTATACCTAGACCCTCCTCCTGTTGGCTACACTATACCTAGACCCTCCTCCTGGCTACACTATACCTAGACCCTCCTCCTGTTGGCTACACTATACCTAGACCCTCCTCCTGGCTACACTATACCTAGACCCTCCTCCTCCTGGCTACAATATACCTAGACCCTCCTCCTGGCTACACTATACCTAGACCCTCCTCCTGGCTACTCTATACCTAGACCCTCCAACATATAGGTCCAGAGTCAGCCCCAACCCTAGGCCTGTACACCACCCAGGACAGAAAACACCCCTACCAGCCTGGAACAAGAAAAAAACAGATGCTGCACTGTCTCCTCCTGCCCACAGAACAGACACCCCCTCCCCACTGATGCCGCACTGTCTCCTCCTGCCCACAGAACAGACACCCCCTCCCCACTGATGCTGCACTGTCTCCTCCTGCCCACAGAACAGACACCCCCTCCCCACTGATGCTGCACTGTCTCCTCCTGCCCACAGAACAGACACCCCCTCCCCACTGATGCTGCACTGTCTCCTCCTGCCCACAGAACAGACACCCCCTCCCCACTGATGCTGCACTGTCTCCTCCTGCCCACAGAACAGACACCCCCCCCCCCACTGATGCCGCACTGACCCCTCCTGCCCACAGAACAGACACCCCCTCCCCACTGATGCTGCACTGACCCCTCCTGCCCACAGAATAGACCCCCCCCCCCCCCCCCACTGATGCTGCACTGTCCCCTCCTGCCCACAGAACAGACACCCCCTCCCCACTGATGGATCAAGCTGCGACACGTATCTGTTGGTAGCGATGTGAATAATCCTCCAGTGTAGATCCCCTTTAACGAACATCGTCAGCATAAAGCCGACAATTAAAACGGCCTACCCACTTACTGCCCCTGGAACTGCCAGCCCCTGCAGCCTCTCCCTCAGCCTACACAGCAGTGGTTATATGGCAAACAGTAGAGCTGACCCCAGAGTGAACACCCCTGCCTAATCCCTCTCAAAATATGCATTTCAAAAGACATTCTCGGGTTAAAAGCAGATTTCCTTTTCTGCATTGAGCGAGAGAGAGACACATAGAGAGGGGGAGAGAGAGAGAGAGAGAGAGAGAGAGAGGGGGAGAGAGAGGGAGGGAGAGAGAGAGAGAGAGAGAGAGAGAGAGAGAGAGAGAGAGAGAGAGAGAGAGAGACAGAGAGAGAGAGAGAGACAGAGAGAGAGATCATGGGCTCCTGAGTTCTACTGCAAAACAATTTAATTATAGTTGGATAAATGTAGATAAACTTTGATTTTTTTTTCTCGCAAGGACTTATACAGGATACTACCCCTCTACATCAAAACCTTCAAACCAAATCAAAATTCCATACCTGAAACCTTTGATTTTGGACTAAATTACCTGAATGGATTCTTGTCACCCCGCTCCTCCGCACACTCCACTGGCTTCCAGTTTGACGCTCGCATCCACTACAACCTACTTCTGAAGCCAAAAAGTAAAAGACAATCATCTCTAGGTCATTTATTTACTAAATAAGGCTACTAAACTACCAAGCTGCTAGGACAGAACAGACACTGGCAGCAACTTCAATTAGCACTGAAGTATGAAGTGAGATGTGTGAAAACTCTTGAGCCTAACAATGGCAGCAGAGTTTCACAGCCCTCCCCCCCCCCACCCAAATGCAGAGGGCCTTTGAAGCCCCCTGCACCAATGGCGTATCCCTGGGCAGATGTCATCACAGTACAGTACCCCCTTTTGGATATTAAAAATAACACTGCATGGAAATAAGTACAAAAAGAAGCTCCTCAAGGACAATCCAGAGACAGTATTCGCTGACTGCTACAAAGAGGGGAATGTAAGCGACTTCATTTTCCACACAGACCATCCCCTGGCATGACACAGTGCTATAAGAGCACACTACCCCTATGTCAAGAGAGAGGGTATTGGCCCAGGGTGGGGGGGGGAACTCAGAATACTAGACATTGAGGAAATTGAAACAACCTCTTGTCAACGTGTGCCAGTCTGGGGCAGTAATGGGGCAGGGTATCCTCATGCAGTTCCAGCAGGACTTTTACGGGATCAAAGAGAGAGCACAGCAGGAAAAACTCTCCCTCTGTTACGACTCACCCCCATCCTGAGTGAGTCTGATCACACCTCTTCAAACTGTCCAACAGAGCAACGGACACCCCTCCCAGACCAGTGAGACACCCTCCCAGACCTGCAAGACCCCCTCCCTGCACCGAGAGAACCCACGCCAAGATGGACCTACACCCAGACCACACCTTCACCAGCCACACCCCAACCAGCTGAGACCACCCCAAACAAACCCTGGTCACACCCTATATAGCCCCTTCTAGATCAGACCTATGCCCCTTCTATCCCATCCACTAAACTACCAGGTGTGAAACAGGGAAGAGACTCAGGGGGTATGCTAATTTGATATAGCGCAGACCTAACCCATTCTATTAAATTAGTCAAAACAGGAAAATTTTACATCTGGCTAGAAATTAATAAGGAAATTATCTCAACAGAGAAAAATGTCCTCATGTGTGCTATCTATATCCACCCAATAGAATCCCCATACTTTAACGATGACAGCTTCTCCATCCTAGAGGGGGAGATCAAACATTTCCAGGCCCAGGGACATGTACTAGTCTGTGGTGACCTAAATGCCAGAACTGGACATGAACCTGACACCCTCAGCATACAGGGGGACAAACAACTACCTGGAGGTGACAGTATTCCCTCCCAAATATGCCCCCCTAGACACAACTATGACAAAACAACCAACAAAAACGGGTCACAACTCCTGCAGCTCTGTCGCATGCTGGGTCTGTACATAGTCAATGGTAGGCTTCGAGGAGACTCCTATGGCAGGTACACCTACAGCTCATCCCTTGGCAGTAGTACTGTAGATTACTTTATCACTGACCTCAACCCAGAGTCTCCCAGAGCGTTCACAGTCAGCCCACTGACACCCCTATCAGATCACAGCAAAATCACAGTCTACTTGAACAGAGCAATACTCAATCATGAGGCATCAAAGCCAAAGGAACTGAATAATATTAAGAAATGCTATAGATGGAAGGAAACTAGTGTTGAAACCTACCAAAAAAACAATTAGGCAACAACAAATTAAATTCCTTTTAGACAACTTCCTGGACAAAACATTTCACTGTAATAGTGAAGGTGTAAACTTGGCAGCGGTCCTCTGTAGCTCAGCTGGTAGAGCACGGCGCTTGTAACGCCAGGGTAGTGGGTTCGATCCCCGGGACCACCCGTACACAAAAAATGTATGCACGCATGACTGTAAGTCGCTTTGGATAAAAGCGTCTGCTAAATGGCATATTATTATTATTATTATTAAAGCCTAAACAGTATATTGGATCTTTCAGCTTCCCTATCAAATCTAAAAATGTCAAGCAGACAACTTAAGAAAATAAACAACAATGACAAATGGTTTGATGAAGAATGCAAAAACCTAAGAAAGAAATCGAGAAACCTATCCAACCAAAAACAGAGAGACCCGGAAAACCTGAGTCTACGCCTTCACTATGGTGAATCACTAAAACAATACAGAAATACACTACGGAAAAATAAGGAACAGCACGTCAGAAATCAGCTCAATGTAATTGAAGAATCCATAGACTCTAACCACTTCTGGGAAAATTGGAACACACTAAACAAACAACAACACGAAGAGCTATCTATCCAAAACGGAGATGTATGGGTAAACCACTTCTCCAATCTTTTTGGCCCTATAACAAAGAACAAACAGCAAAACATATACATGATCAATTACAAATCTTATAATCAGCTATTAAAGACTACCAGAACCCAGTGGATTCTCCAATTACATTGAATGAACTACAGGACAAAATACAAACCCTCCAACCCAAAAAGGCCTGTGGTGTTGATGGTATCCTACATGAAATGATAAAATATACAGACCACAAATTCCAATTTGCTATACTTAAACTCTTAAACATCATCCTCAGCTCTGGCATCTTCCCAAATATTTGGAACAAAGGACTGATAACCCCAATCCACAAAAGTGGAGACAAATATGACCCCAATAACTACCGTGGGATATGAGTCAACAGCAACCTTGGGAAAATCTTCTGCATTATCATTAACAGCAGACTAGTTCATTTCCTCAGTGAAAACAATGTACTGAGCAAATATCAAATTGGCTTTTTACCAAATTACCATACGACAGACCACGTATTCACCCTGCACACCCTAATTGACAAACCAAAACAAAGGCAAAGTATTCTCATGCTTTCTTGATTTCAAAAAAAGCTTTTGACTCAATTTGGCATGAGGGTTTGCTACAGTGAGGGAAAAAAGTATTTGATCCCCTGCTGATTTTGTATGTTTGCCCACTGACAAAGAAATTATCAGTCTATAATTTTAATGGTAGGTTAATTTGAACAGTGAGAGACAGAATAACAACAACAAAAATCCAGAAAAACGCATGTCAAAAATGTTATAAATTGATTTGCATTTTAATGAGGGAAATAAGTATTTGACCCCCTCTCAATCAGAAAGATTTTTGCCTCCCAGGTGTCTTTTATACAGGTAACGAGCTGAGATTAGGAGCACACTCTTAAAGGGAGTGCTCCTAATATCAGTTTGTTACCTGTATAAAAGACACCTGTCCACAGAAGCAATCAATCAATCAGATTCCAAACTCTCCACCATGGCCAAGACCAAAGAGCTCTCCAAGGATGTCAGGGACAAGATTGTAGACCTACACAAGGCTGGAATGGGCTACAAGACCATCGCCAAGCAGCTTGGTAAGAAGGTGACAACAGTTGGTGCGATTATTCGCAAATGGAAGAAACACAAAATACCTGTCAATCTCCCTCTGTCTGGGGCTCCATGCAAGATCTCACCTTGTGGAGTTGCAATGATCATGAGAACGGTGAGGAATCAGCCCAGAACTACACGGGAGGATCTTGTCAATGATCTCAAGGCAGCTGGGACCATAGTCACGAAGAAAACAATTGGTAACACACTACGCCGTGAAGGACTGAAATCCTGCAGCGCCCGCAAGGTCCCCCTGCTCAATAAAGCACATATACAGGGCCGTCTGAAGTTTGCCAATGAACATCTATCTGAATGATTCAGAGGAGAACTGGGTGAAAGTGTTGTGGTCAGATGAGACCAAAATGGAGCTCTTTGGCATCAACTCAACTCGCCGTGTTTGGAGGAGGAGGAATGCTGCCTATGACCCCAAGAACACCATCCCCACCATCAAACATGGAGGTGGAAACATTATGCTTTGGGGGTGTTCTTCTGCTAAGGGGACAGGACAACTTCACCTCATCAAAGGGACGATGGACGGGGCCATGTACTGTCAAATCTTGGGTGAGAACCTCCTTCCCTCAGCCAGGGCATTGAAAATGGGTCGTGGATTGGTATTCCAGCATGACAAAGACCCAAAACACACGGCCAAGGCAACAAAGGAGTGGCTCAAGAAGAAGCACATTAGGGTCCTGGAGTGGCCTACCCAGTCTCCAGACCTTAAACCCATAGAAAATTTGTGGAGGGAGCTGAAGGTTCGAGTTGCCAAACGTCAGCCTTGAAACCTTAATGACTTGGAGAAGATCTGCAAAGAGGAGCGGAACAAAATCCCTCCTGAGATGTGTGCAAACCTGGTGGCCAACTACAAGAAATGTCTGACCTCTGTGATTGCCAACAAGGGTTTTGCCACCAAGTACTAAGTCATGTTTTGCAGAGAGGTCAAATACTTATTTCCCTCATTAAAATGCAAATCAATTTATAACATTTTAAAAAGCGTTTTTCTGGATTTTTGTTGTTGTTATTCTGTCTCTCACTGTTCAAATAAACCTACCATTAAAATTATAGACTGATCATGTCTTTGTCATTGGGAAAACGTACAAAATCAGCAGGGGATCAAATACTTTTTTCCCTCACTGTATACAAATCGATGGAAAGTGGTGTTCGGGGAAAAACATACGACATTATAAAATACATGTACACAAACAACAAGTGTGCGGTTAAAATTGGCAAAAAACACACACATTTCTTTCCACAGGGCCGTGGGGTGAGACAGGGATGCAGCTTAAGCCCCACCCTCTTCAACATACAGTGGGGGGAAAAAGTATTTAGTCAGCCACCAATTGTGCAAGTTCTCCCACTTAAAAAGATGAGCGAGGCCTGTAATTTTCATCATAGGTACTCGTCAACTATGACAGACAAATTGAGAATTTTTTTTCCAGAAAATCACATTGTAGGATTTTTTATGAATTTATTTGCAAATTATGGTGGAAAATAAGTATTTGGTCACCTACAAACAAGCAACATTTCTGGCTCTCACAGACCTGTAACTTCTTCTTTAAGAGGCGCCTTTGTCCTCCACTCGTTACCTGTATTAATGGCACCTGTTTGAACTTGTTATCAGTATAAAAGACACCTGTCCACAACCTCAAACAGTCACACTCCAAACTCCACTATGGCCAAGACCAAAGAGCTGTCAAAGGACACCAGAAACAAAATTGTAGACCTGCACCAGGCTGGGAAGACTGAATCTGCAATAGGTAAGCAGCTTGGTTTGAAGAAATCAACTGTGGGAGCAATTATTAGGAAATGGAAGACATACAAGACCACTGATAATCTCCCTCGATCTGGGGCTCCACGCAAGATCTCACCCGTGGGGTCAAAATGATCACAAGATCGGTGAGCAAAAATCCCAGAACCACACGGGGGGACCTAGTGAATGACCTGCAGAGAGCTGGGACCAAAGTAACAAAGCCTACCATCAGTAACACGCTACGCCGCCAGGGACTCAAATCCTGCAGTGCCAGATGTGTCCCCCTGCTTAAGCCAGTACATGTCCAGGCCCGTCTGAAGTTTGCTAGAGTGCATTTGGATGATCCAGAAGAGGATTGGGAGAATGTCATATGGTCAGATGAAACCAAAATATAACTTTTTGGTAAAAACTCAACTCGTCGTGTTTGGAGGACAAAGAATGCTGAGTTGCATCCAAAGAACACCATACCTACTGTGAAGCATGGGGGTGGAAACATCATGCTTTAGGGCTGTTTTTCTGCAAAGGGACCAGGACGACTGATCTGTGTAAAGGAAAGAATGGGCCATGTATCGTGAGATTTTGAGTGAAAACCTCCTTCCATCAGCAAGGGCATTGAAGATGAAACGTGGCTGGGTCTTTCAGCATGACAATGATCCCAAACACACCGCCCGGGCAACGAAGGAGTGGCTTCGTAAGAAGCATTTCAAGGTCCTGGAGTGGCCTAGCCAGTCTCCAGATCTCAACTTCATAGAAAATCTTTGGAGGGAGTTGAAAGTCCGTGTTGCCCAGCGACAGTCCCAAAACATCATTGCTCTAGAGGAGATCTGCATGGAGGAATGGGCCAAAATACCAGCAACAGTGTGTGAAAACCTTGTGAAGACTTACAGAAAACGTTTGACCTGTGTCATTGCCAACCAAGGGTATATAACAAAGAATTGAGAAACTTTTGTTAAATTCATGAAAAATCCTACAATGTGATTTCCTGGATTTTTTTCCCTCATTTTGTCTGTCATAGTTGACGTGTACCTATGATGAAAAGTACAGGCCTCTCTCATCTTTTTAAGTGGGAGAACTTGCACAATTGGTGGCTGACTAAATACTTTTTTTCCCCACTGTATATCTTATTGAACTGGCGAGGGCACTAGAACAGTCTGCAGCACCCGGCCTCACCCTACTAGAATCTGAAATCAAATGTCTACTGTTTGCTGATGATCTGGTGCTTCTGTCCCCAACCAAGGAGGGTCTACAGCAGCACCTAGATCTTCTGCAGAGATTCTGTCAGACCTGGGCCCTGACAGTAAATCTCAGTAAGATGATGGTGTGTTCCAAAAAAATGATGGTGTGTTCCAAAAAAGGTTGAGTTGCCAGGACCATACAAATTCCATCTAGACACCGTTTCCCTAGAGCACACAAAAAAACGATACATACCTCGGCCTAAACATTAACGCCACAGGTAACTTCCACAAAGCTGTGAACGATCTGAGAGACAAGGCAAGAAGGGCCTTCTATGCCATCAAAAGGGAAATAAAATTTGACATACCAATTAGGATCTGGCTAAAAATACTTGAATCAGTTATAGAACCCATTGCCCTTTACGTTTGTGAGGTCTGGGGTCCGCTCACCAACCAAGAATTCACAAAATGGGACAAACACCAAATTGAGACTCTGCATGCAGAATTCTGCAAAAAATATTCTCAGTGTACAACGGAAATCACCAAATAATGCATGCAGAGCAGAATTAGGCCGATACCCGCTAATTATCAAAATCCAGAAAAGAGCCGTTAAATTCTACAACCACCTAAAAGGAAGCGATTCCCAAACCTTCCATAACAAAGCCATCACCTACAGAGAGATGAACCTGGAGAAGAGTCCCCTAAGCAAGCTGATCCTGGTCACAAACACAAACAGACCCCACAGAGCCCCAGGACAACAACACAATTAGACCCAACCAAATCATGAGAAAACAAAAAGAGAATTACTTGACACATTGGAAAGAATTAACAAAACAACTGAGCAAACTGGACTGCTGTTTGGCCCTAAACAGAGAGTACAGAGTAGCAGAATACCTGACCACTGTGACTGACCCAAACTTAAAGAAAGCTTTGACTATGTACAGACTCAGTGAGTATAGCCTTGCTATTGAGAAAGGTTGCCGAAGGCAGACCTGGCTCTCAGGAGAAGACAGGCTACATGCACACTGCCCACTAAATGAGGTGGAAATTGAGCTGCACTTCCTAACCTCCTGCCAAATGTATGACCATATTAGAGACACATATTTCCCTCAGATTACAGCGATCCACAAAGAACTCAAAAACAAACCCAATTCTGATAAACTCCCTTATCTACTGGGTGAAATACCACAGTGTGCCATCACAGCAGCAAGATTTGTGACCTGTTGCCACAAGAAAAGGGCAACCAGTGAAGAACAAACACTGTTGTAAATACAACCCATATTTATGTTGATTTATTTTCCTTTTTGTACTTTAACTATTTGCTCATCGTTACAACACTGTATACAGTGGGGAAAAAAAGTATTTAGTCAGCCACCAATTGTGCAAGTTCTCCCACTTAAAAAGATGAGAGAGGCCTGTAATTTTCATCATAGGTACACGTCAACTATGACAGACAAATTGAGGAAAAACAATCCAGAAAATCACATTGTAGGATTTTTAATGAATTTATTTGCAAATCATGGTGGAAAATAAGTATTTGGTCACCTAAAAACAAGCAAGATTTCTGGCTCTCACAGACCTGTAACAACTTATTTAAGAGGCTCCTCTGTCCTCCACTCGTTACCTGTATTAATGGCACCTGTTTGAACTTGTTATCAGTATAAAAGACACCTGTCCACAACCTCAAACAGTCACACTCCAAACTCCACTATGGCCAAGACCAAAGAGCTGTCAAAGGACACCAGAAACAAAATTGTAGACCTGCACCAGGCTGAGAAGACTGAATCTGCAATAGGTAAGTAGCTTGGTTTGAAGAAATAAACTGTGGGAGCAATTATTAGGAAATGGAAGACATACAAGACCACTGATAATCTCCCTCGATCTAGGGCTCCAAGCAAGATCTCACCCCGTGGGGTCAAAATGATCACAAGAACGGTGAGCAAAAATCCCAGAACCACACGGGGGGACCTAGTGAATGACCTGCAGAGAGCTGGGACCAAAGTAACAAAGCCTACCATCAGTAACACACTACGCCGCCAGGGACTCAAATCCTGCAGTGGCAGACGTGTCCCCCTGCTTAAGCCAGTACATGTCCAGGCTATTCTGAAGTTTGCTAGAGTGCATTTGGATGATCCAGAAGAGGATTGGGAGAATGTCATATGGTCAGATGAAACCAAAATAGAACATTTTGGTAAAAACTCAACTCGTCGTGTTTGGAGGACAAAGAATGCTGAGTTGCATCCAAAGAACACCATACCTACTGTGAAGCATGGGGGTGGAAACATCATGCTTTGGGGCTGTTTTTCTGCAAAGGGACCAGGACGACTGATCCGTGTAAAGGAAAGAATGAATGGGGCAATGTATCGTGAGATTTTGAGTGAAAACCTCCTTCCGTCAGCAAGGGCATTGAAGATGAAACGTGGCTGGGTCTTTCAGCATGACAATGATCCCAAACACACCGCCCGGGCAACGAAGGAGTGGCTTCGTAAGAAGCATTTCAAGGTCCTGGAGTGGCCTAGCCAGTCTCCAGATCTCAACCCCATAGAAAATCTTTGGAGGGAGTTGAAAGTCCGTGTTGCCCAGCGACAGCCCCAAAACATCACTGCTCTAGAGGAGATCTGCATGGAGGAATGGGCCAAAATACCAGCAACAGTGTGTGAAAACCTTGTGAAGACTTACAGAAAACGTTTGACCTGTGTCATTGCCAACAAAGGGTATATAACAAAGTATTGAGAAACTTTTGTTATTGACCAAATACTTATTTTCCACCATAATTTGCAAATAAATTCATTAAAA
>NW_028159411.1:0-20590 GCF_964263955.1 Coregonus lavaretus
GTCGCTGGGCAACACGGACTTTCAACTCCCTCCAAATATTTTCTATGGGGTTGAGATCTGGAGACTGGCTAGGCCATTCCAGGACCTTGAAATGCTTCTTACGAAGCCACTCCTTCGTTGCCCGGGCGGTGTGTTTGGGATCATTGTCATGCTGAAAGACCCAGCCACGTTTCATCTTCAATGCCCTTGCTGATGGAAGGAGGTTTTCACTCAAAATCTCACGATACATGGCCCCATTCATTCTTTCCTTTACACGGATCAGTCGTCCTGGTCCCTTTGCAGAAAAACAGCCCCAAAGCATGATGTTTCCACCCCCATGCTTCACAGTAGGTATGGTGTTCTTTGGATGCAACTCAGCATTCTTTGTCCTCCAAACACGACGAGTTGAGTTTTTACCAAAAAGTTATATTTTGGTTTCATCTGACCATATGACATTCTCCCAATCCTCTTCTGGATCATCCAAATGCACTCTAGCAAACTTGGGCCTGGACATGTACTGGCTTAAGCAGGGGGACACGTCTGGCACTGCAGGATTTGAGTCCCTGGCGGCGTAGTGTGTTACTGATGGTAGGCTTTGTTACTTTGGTCCCAGCTCTCTGCAGGTCATTCACTAGGTCCCCCCGTGTGGTTCTGGGATTTTTGCTCACCGGTCTTGTGATCATTTTGACCCCACGGGGTGAGATCTTGCGTGGAGCCCCAGATCGAGGGAGATTATCAGTGGTCTTGTATGCCTTCCATTTCCTAATAATTGCTCCCACAGTTGATTTCTTCAAACCAAGCTGCTTACCTATTGCAGATTCAGTCTTCCCAGCCTGGTGCAGGTCTACAATTTTGTTTCTGGTGTCCTTTGAGAGCTCTTTGGTCTTGGCCATAGTGGAGTTTGGAGTGTGACTGTTTGAGGTTGTGGACAGGTGTCTTTTATACTGATAACAAGTTCAAACAGGTGCCATTAATACAGGTAACGAGTGGAGGACAGAGGAGCCTCTTAAAGAAGAAGTTACAGGTCTGTGAGAGCCAGAAATATTGCTTGTTTGTAGGTGACCAAATACTTATTTTCCACCATAATTTGCAAATAAATTCCTTAAAAATCCTACAATGTGATTTTCTGGAATTTTTTTCCTCAATTTGTCTCTCATATTTGACGTGTACCTATGATGAAAATTACAGGCCTCTCTCATCTTTTTAAGTGGGAGAACTTGCACAATTGGTGGCTGACTAAATACTTTTTTTCCCCACTGTATATAGTAAACAAAAGTGAAATAAACAATAAATATTAACAGTAAACATTACACTCAGAAGTTCCAAAAGAATAAAGACATTTCAAATGTCATATTATGTCTATATACAGTGTTGTAACAATGTGCAAATAGTTAAAGTACAAATGGGAAAATAAATAAACATAAATATGGGTTGAATTTACAATGGTGTTTGTTCTTCACTGGTTGCTCTTTTCTTGTGGCAACAGGTCACAAATCTTGCTGCTGTGATGGCACACTGGTATTTCACCAAGTAGATAAGGGAGTTTATCAAAATTGGGTTTGTTTTCAAAATCTTTGTGGATCTGTGTAATATGAGGGAAATATGTGTCTCTACTATGGTCATACCTTTGGCAGGAGGTTAGGAAGTGCAGCTCAGTTTCCACCTCATTTTGTGGGCAGTGTGCACATAGCCTGTCTTCTCTTGAGAGCCAGGTCTGTCTACGGCAGCCTTTCTCAATAGCAAGGCTATGATCACTGAGTCTGTACATAGTCAAAGCTTTCCTTAAGTTTGGGTCAGTCACAGTGGTCAGGTATTCTGCCACTGTGTACTCTCTGTTTAGGGCCAAATAGCATTCTAGTTTGCTCTGTTTTTTTGTTAATTCTTTCCAATGTGTCAAGTAATTCTCTTTTTGTTTTCTCATGATTTGGTTGGGTCTAATTGTGTTGCTGTCCTGGGGCTCTGTGAGGTCTGTTTGTGTTTGTGAACAGAGCCCCCAGTCCAGCTTGCTTAGGGGACTCTTCTCCAAGTTCATCTCTCTGTAGGTGATGGCTTTGTTATGGAAGGTTTGGGAATCGCTTCCTTTTAATTAGCGGGTATCGGCCTAATTCTGCTCTGAATGCATTATTTGGTGTTTTTCGTTGTACACTGACAGTATTTTTGCAGAATTCTACATGCAGAGTCTCAATTTGGTGTTTGTCCCATTTTGTGAATTCCTGGTTGGTGAGCGGACCCCAGACCTCACAACCATAAAGGGCAATGGGTTCTATAACTGATTCAAGTATTGTTAGCCAGATCCTAATTGGTATGTTGAATTTTATGTTCCTTTTGATGGCATAGAAGGCCCGTCTTGCCATTCACAGCTTTCTGGAAGTTACCTGTGGCGCTGATGTTTAGGCCGAGGTATGTATCGTTTTTTGTGTGCTCTAGGGCAACAGTGTCTAGATGGTATTTGTATTTGTGGTCCTGGCAACTGGACCTTTTTTGGAACACCATTACTTTTGTCTTATTGAGATTTACTGTCAGGGCCCAGGTCTGATAGAATCTGTGCAGAAGATCTAGGTGCTGCTGTAGGCCCTCCTTGGTTGGTGACAGAAGCACCAGCAAACAGTAGACATTTGACTTCAGATTCTAGTAGGGTGAGGCCGGGTGCTGCAGACTGTTCTAGTGCCCTCGCTAATTCGTTGATATATATGTTGAAAAGGGTGGGGCTTAAACTGCATCCCTGTCTCACCCCACGGCCCTGTGGAAAGAAATGTGAGTGTTTTTTGCCAATTTTAATCGCACACGTTGTTTGTGTACATGGATTTTATAATGTCGTATGTTTTTCCCCCCAACCCCACTTTCCATCAATTTGTATATCAGACCTTCATGCCAAACTGAGTCAAAAGCTTTTTTTTTTATAACAAAGCATGAGAAGACTTTGCCTTTGTTTTGGTTTGTTTGTTTGTCAATGAGGGTGTGCAGGGTGAATACGTGGTCTGTCATACGGTAATTTGGTAAAAAACCAATTTGACATTTGCTCAGTACATTGTTTTCACTGAGGAAATGAACTATTCTGTTGTTAATGATAATGCAGAGGATTTTCCCAAGGTTGCTGTTGACGCATATCCAATAACGCGTAGTTATTGGGGTCAAATGTGTCTTCACATTTGTGGGTTGGGGTGATCAGTCCTTGGTTCCAAATATTGGGGAAGATGCCAGAGCTAAGGATGATGTTAAGGATGATGTTAAAGAGTTTAAGTATAGCCAATTGGAATTTGTGGTTTGTATATTTTATCATTACATTGAGAACTTTTTGGGTTGGAGGGTTTGTATTTTGTCCTGTAGTCCATTCAATGTAATTGGAGAATCCAGTGGGTTCTGGTAATCTTTAATAGTTGATTCGAAGATTTGCATTTGATCATGTATATTTTTTTGCTGTTTGTTCTTTGTTATAGGGCCAAAAAGATTGGAGAAGTGGTTTACCCATACATCTCAGTTTTGGATAGATAGCTCTTCATGTTGTTGTTTGTTTATTGTTTTACAACTTTCCCAGAAGTGGTTAGAGTCTATGGATTCTTCAATTATATTGAGCTGATTTCTGACATGCTGTTCCTGTATTTCTGTATAGTTTTAGTGATTCACCATAGTGAATCTCTCTCTATTTACCCCCCCCCCCCCCCTCTCTCTCTCTCTACCCCCCTCTCCCTCTACCCCCTCTATCTCTCTCTTTAACCCGCTCTCTCTCTGACTCTCTCTCTACTTCTCTCCCCCTTCCCCCTCTTCCCCCCACCCCTCTCTCCCACCCCATGCCTTTCTCTATAGCAACAGGCTACAGGTGTTAATTTGCCAGAGGATACTGAGTTCCTCTCTGTATTTTCCCCTACTGTGTTTCAGGGAATCACTATGCTGTCATACAGAGAAAGCAGAATAGTCTAAGTCCCAAATGGCAACCAGGGTCCTGGCCAAAAGTAGTGCACTATGAAGGGAATAGGGAGCCATTTGGGACGCATGCGTCGAGACCAGTCTGTGGCTTGGGTGGCTGGAGACTTGCCTCTGACACTGCCTGGTATAGAGATCCTGGATGGCAGGGAGCTCTGGTATAGAGGTCTTGGATGGCAGGGAGCTCTGGTATAGAGATCCTGGATGGCAGGGAGCTCTGGTATAGAGATCCTGGATGGCAGGGAGCTCTGATATAGAGATCCTGGATGGCAGGGAGCTCTGATATAGAGATCCTGGATGGCAGGGAGCTCTGATATAGAGATCCTGGATGGCAGGGAGCTCTGATATAGAGATCCTGGATGGCAGGGAGCTCTGCTATAGAGATCCTGGATGGCAGGGAGCTCTGGTATAGAGATCCTGGATGGCAGGGAACTCTGGTATAGAGATCCTGGATGGCAGGGAGCTCTGATATAGAGATCCTGGATGGCAGGGAGCTCTGATATAGAGATCCTGGATGGCAGGGAGCTCTGATATAGAGATCCTGGATGGCAGGGAGCTCTGGTATAGAGATCCTGGATGGCAGGGAGCTCTGATATAGAGATCCTGGATGGCAGGGAGCTCTGATATAGAGATCCTGGATGGCAGGGAGCTCTGATATAGAGATCCTGGATGGCAGGGAGCTCTGATATAGAGATCCTGGATGGCAGGGAGCTCTGATATAGAGATCCTGGATGGCAGGGATCTCTGATCCAGAGATCCTGGATGGCAGGGAGCTCTGATATAGAGATCCTGGATGGCAGGGAGCTCTGATATAGAGATCCTGGATGGCAGGGAGCTCTGATATAGAGATCCTGGATGGCAGGGAGCTCTGATATAGAGATCCTGGATGGCAGGGAGCTCTGATATAGAGATCCTGGATGGCAGGGAGCTCTGGTATAGAGATCCTGGATGGCAGGGAGCTCTGATATAGAGATCCTGGATGGCAGGGAGCTCTGGTATAGAGATCCTGGATGGCAGGGAACTCTGGTATAGAGATCCTGGATGGCAGGGAGCTCTGATATAGAGATCCTGGATGGCAGGGAGCTCTGATAAAGAGATCCTGGATGGCAGGGAGCTCTGATATAGAGATCCTGGATGGCAGGGAGCTCTGATATAGAGATCCTGGATGGCAGGGAGCTCTGATATAGAGATCCTGGATGGCAGGGATCTCTGATATAGAGATCCTGGATGGCAGGGAGCTCTGATATAGAGATCCTGGATGGCAGGGAGCTCTGATATAGAGATCCTGGATGGCAGGGAGCTCTGATATAGAGATCCTGGATGGCAGGGAGCTCTGATATAGAGATCCTGGATGGCAGGGAGCTCTGATATAGAGATCCTGGATGGCAGGGAGCTCTGATATAGTGATCCTGGATGGCAGGGATCTCTGATATAGAGATCCTGGATGGCAGGGAGCTCTGATATAGAGATCCTGGATGGCAGGGAGCTCTGATATAGAGATCCTGGATGGCAGGGAGCTCTGATATAGAGATCCTGGATGGCAGGGAGCTCTGGTATAGAGATCCTGGATGGCAGGGAGCTCTGGTATAGAGGTCCCTCTGTAGCACCTTCCAGTCGGTGCCTTGCAATTGCCGTACCAATGTTGTCATGTTTCATGCCATTTAAATATTTATAAATCCAGTGCGTATATTATATGTGTATATGTGTGTGCACAAATCTGAAAAAATATAAATTGGTAATTTTCCCATTGCAGTTAATGGCTCCAGATGTTTCAATTCTGAGTGCTGGAGTCAATTAAACAGGAAATGAATTACACAAGCCACTCTGACCCTTGACCTTAGGGCTGAACCAACAGCCTGGAGAAACACTAACTGACACTGTGTCCTAAACGACACCCTATTCCCTATGTAGTGCACTACTTTAGACCAGAGAATGGCACCCTATTCCCTATATAGTGCACTACTTTAGACCATAGACAACTGCTCCTCCATAACACAAGGGTTACCCTCATCTGTCACAGAGACACCACCTCCTCCATAACACCAGCGTCCCCCTCATCTGTCACAGAGACACCACCTCCTCCATAACACCAGGGTCCCCCTCATCTGTCACAGAGACAACACCTCCTCCATAACACCAGGGTCCCCCTCATCTGTCACAGAGACACCACCTCCTCCATAACACCAGGGTCCCCCTCATCTGTCACAGAGACAAAGGAGCCGTCGAGAGGAAGAAAGGGTTAAGAAGAAGGTGTTTACATACAGTAGTGCAGAGATTATTATTATTATTTATTTTTTAATTCTCTCTCCTTCTTTCTCTCTCTCTCTGTCTCTCTCTCTGTCTGTCTCTCTGTCTGTCTCTCTGACCCTCTCTCCATCTTTCTCTCTCTGTCTGTCTCTCTGTCTGTCTCTCTGTCCCTCTCTCCATCTTTCTCTCTCTCTCTGTCTCTCTCTCTGTCTGTCTCTCTGTCTGTCTCTCTGACCCTCTCTCCATCTTTCTCTCTCTCTCTGTCCCTCTCTCTGTCCCTCTCTCTCTCTCTCTCTCTGTCCCTCTCTCTCTCTGTCTCTCTGTCTGTCTCTCTGTCCCTCTCTCCATCTTTCTCTCTCTCTCTGTCCCTCTCTCTCTCTGTCTCTCTGTCTGTCTCTCTGTCCCTCTCTCCATCTCTCTCTCTCTCTGTCCCTCTCTCTGTCCCTCTCTCTGTCTGTCTCTCTGTCTGTCTCTCTGTCCCTCTCTCCATCTTTCTCTCTCTCTCTGTCTCTCTCTCTGTCCCTCTCTCTGTCCCTCTCTCTGTCTCTCTCTCTGTCTGTCCCTCTGTCCCTCTCTCCATCTCTCCTGGCCAAGGGTTTTACAATCATCACAAAGGAACACTGGAACACTGTAAGCTGTTGGTGTGTGTGTGTGTGTGTGTGTGTGTGTGTGTGTGTGTGTGTGTGTGTGTGTGTGTGTGTGTGTGTGTGTGTGTGTGTGTGTGTGTGTGTGGAGAAGGGGAAAGTCTCCATTTTATTCATTTTTATGGTCACATGTTATTCACCATGACCACACACACACACACACACACACACACACACACACACACACACACACACACACACACACACACACACACACACACACACACTCACACTCACACTCACACTCTCACACACACACACACACACACACACACACACACACACACACTCACTCACTCACACACACACACACACACACACACACACACACACACACACACACACTCACTCACTCACTCACTCACTCACACACAAACACACACACACACACTCACACACACACACACACACGCACACACACACTCACACACACACACACACACACACTCACTGCACCGATACAACCTTTTAACATCAACATCAAGATTTTAGTTTTACACTTCTGGCATTAAAATCCCGACCACTCCAACTGTTAGTGTGATCCAGGTGTATTCCCTGTTAACACCTTAGTCATTCCAGAGCGTTCCCAGTGACTGCCGAGCACATTCCCTGTTCCTGGTTCCTGACCTATAAATACAGCTTTATCTGGAAGCGTGACAGGGACACAGGAGTCCAGTTACCAACCAGGGGGCTCCAGATAGAAGCCCTTAGTGTGAGTTCAGCCACTGCAGACTGCAGGCCTTATCTAAACCCATGGTCCACTCACTAAGGGGTGAGCTGTAGACAATGTATGTACATTTTATGTCTAATTTACATTTACATATAGGGCTAAGAGTTTTACCTGACCACAAACCTCCTGGTGAGGGGCGCCATTGTAGCTTTGACTTATTTGTACTGTATAGTAAAAACCCATTAACTAAGGGTGGGCTTGTTATGACTAACTTACAGAAAACTGGAACTTAAGGGTGTTTTATGAAGGAGGGACGCCACAGTAGCTGTAATGAATTGACAATATTCACACATCATACATCTTTAAGTGATATCAAAACCCCACCCTGTACTATGGCTTATCAAAACCCCACCCTGTACTATGGCTTATCAAAACCCCACCCTGTACTATGGCTTATCAAAACCCCACCCTGTACTATGGCTTATCAAAACCCCACCCTGTACTATGGCTTATCAAAACCCCACCCTGTACTATGGCTTATCAAAACCCCACCCTGTACTATGGCTTATCAAAACCCCACCCTGTACTATGGCTTATCAAAACCCCACCCTGTACTATGGCTTATCAAAACCCCACCCTGTACTATGGCTTGTAGGCAGTTGTATTAGTCACATGCACCAGTACAGTGAGAAGATAAAACCAAACAGTGCAGTGTTCAATATCAAATAGTAGAACTAATGTCACGACTTCCTCTGAGGCTGCCTCCTCTCCTCTCCTTTTTTTTTTTACATTTTTTATTCATTTAGCAGACACTCTTATCCAGAGCAACTTACAGTTAGTGAGTGCATTCATTATATTTTTTCATACTGGCCCCCCGTGGGAATCGAACCCACAACCCTGGCGTTGCAAACACCATGCTCTACCAACTGAGCTACATCCCTGCCAGCCATTCCCTCCCCTACCCTGGACGAATTGTGCGCCGCCCCATGGGTCTCCCGGTCACGGCCGGCTACGACAGAGCCTGGATTCGAACCAGGATCTCTAGTGGCACAGCTAGCACTGCGATGCAGTGCCTTAGACCACTGCGCCACTCAGGAGACGGGCAGGCTTCGGTGTTCGTCGTCATCGGCCTTCTAGCCACTGCCGCTCCTCTTCTCCATTTGTTTTGTCTTGTTTTCTACACACACCTGGTTCATATCCCCTCATCAGTACCTGATTAAGTGTTCCCTCTGCCCCCTTGTCTTTGTGTGTGATTGTTTAATGTGGAGAATAGAGTAGCTATGTGGAGCTCCGTGTATTTTGTATCGCCGGGATATTTCCCCGTGTGCCTGGTATTTTCCAGCGCGCCTCTTTTGCGCACTTGAGTGTTCTGATGCATTACCGCATAACTTTGTGCTTCAAAATAAATCCTGTTATTCTGTGATTTACCCTCCTGCGCCTGACTCCTTCCAAATCACCTCATCACAGAATCACACACCCGAACATGGAGTCAGCAGGAGAGGAGCACCAGCCTGGAGTCGTGGCACGGGTCCGGGAGCATTCGACTATGCTAACCAGCTTGGGAGAAGCGATGGATCAGGTTCTCCAGTTCGCCCAACGCCTGGAGAGGAGAGGACCCGATCTTTCGGGACCAACTGAGGGACCAGATCCAGCCACCCACACCCCAGGACCCAGAGGGATTCATATATTTCGACCACGGGATTTTGACGGAACAGCTGCCCTCTGCAAGGGATTCCTCCTACAAATGAATTTATACTTCTCGACCATCAGGCCGGCTCAATCGGAGCGGGAGAAAATGTCCGCCCTCGTCTCCTGCCTCTCGTGGAAAGCCCTGGAGTGGGCCAACGCGGTCTGGAGTGAAGGAGGAGCCGCATTGGACAACTACGGGGAGTTCGCTCGCCTCTTTCGGGCCGTCTTCGATCAGGCGGGTGAGCGGCTGGTCCACCTGAGGCAGGGGACGAGGACCGCGCAGGACTTCACCCTGGAGTTTCATACTCTAGCGGCTGGGTCCGGATGGAACGAGTCGGCCCTCATCGACCACTTCCGGTGCCATCTACGAGAGGATGTCCGAAGGGAGCTAGCCTGCCAGGACACCACGTTGTCTTTCGATCAACTGGTGGACATGGCCATCCGGTTGGACAACCTGCTGGCTTCTAGAGGACGTCCTGGAAGTTTCTTTTTTGTGAAGAAGAAAGACGGAGGTCTGCGCCCTTGCATTGATTACCGAGCACTGAACAAGGGGACAATACGTTATAGTTATCCTCTACCCCTCATTCCATCTGTGATTGAGTCAATGCATGGGGCGCGCTTCTTCACCAAATTAGATCTCCGGAGTGAATATAACCTGGTGCGTGTCCGAGAGGGGGATGAGTGGAAGACAGCATTCAGCACAACCACGGGACATTACGAATACCTGGTGATGCCTTACAGTTTGATGAATGCTCCATCCGTCTTCCAGTCCTTTGTGAACAAGGTGTTTCGGGACATGCTTGGTCGCAGTGTAGTGATCTACATCGATGACATTCTGGTGTATTCCGCTACGCGTGCCGAGCATGTGTCCCTGGTTCGCAAAGTGCTGGCCCGACTGTTGGAACATGACCTTTATGCCAAGGCAGAAAAGTGTCTGTTTTTCCAACAGTCCGTCTCCTTCCTCGGATACCGCAATTACCACCTCAGGTGTGGAGATGGAGGGAGATCGCATTTCAGCCGTGCGTAATAGGCCGACTACAACCACGGTTAAGGAGGTGCAGTGTTGTATTGGCTTTGCCAACTACTATCGGAGGTTTATCCGGGGCTTTGGCAAGGTCGCAACTTCCATCATCTCCCTGTTGAAGGGTGGGCCGTCCCGTTAGCATGACAGGCTCTGGTGCCTTCTTTCCGTGGGCTCCAAACGAAAGAGAAAATCACCTGCTTGCTTTAATTTTATAGTAACTTGTCTGTTCTCCTTTTTGTTTTGTCAACTTTTTGGCATGTTCTCTATGAAGTAGGCTACGGGAGTTTTGTAACTTTTTCCACCTTGGCTTAGTGCTAGCGCGCTAGCTGACTGACATCTGGAATCTATCTATTTTGGATTTCGGCCCGGTGAAGCGCCCGCCTCCCCCAAGCTTTGGTAGCTAACTCAGAATACACTCTTTTTAAAAGTTGTATCATTGGATCAATTTGTAAGTCTCTGCTTTTTCTTTGCTTTTAATCTGTGGTTATGTTTAGTTGTGTTGTGTTAGTTGGGCTCTAGCTTTCTGACCATAACCATGGTGGTTGGCTAGCCTGGCTAGGCTAATAGCTAGTTGGCTAAATAGTTAATGTTAACTGGCTGGCTAGCTTGCTGGCTAAGATAACTGCATATATTATTTGATAACTGGTTTATGGCGTTATATATTTCCAAAACGTTGGTTTAGTTTAATGTTGTTGTAAGGTAAGTGTTGACAGCAACTGGCTGACTGATTCAGTGCTAACGTAACATTAGCAGGCTAGTAGGGCTAGCATTAGCAAGCTAGTTGGCTAGCAACCTTGCAAGTTGATTTGAAACAATACATTCATAAAGTATTGTCTTTCTTTTTACGTTTATTTGTCTGGGACCATGTAACATGCCATTGCACCAGATTTAGCTAGATAGCTAATTTTCATCTGTAGTGATCTGCTAGCCCCCCTACCTCTACGGAAGCACAGTTCCCGCTCAGCCCAGTCAAAGCTATTCGCTGCTCTGGCACCACAATGGTGGAACAAGCTCCCCCCACAACGCCAGGACAGTGGAGTCACTGACCACCTTCCGGAGACACTTGAAACCCTACCTCTTTAAGGAATACCTGGAATAGTATAACAGTAATCCTTCTACCCACCCCCCAACCTCCCCCCCCCCCCCATAAAAAAAAGGGTGGTTGTCCCACTGGCTATCCTAAGTTGAATGCACCAATTTGTAAGTCGCTCTGGATAAGAGCGTCTGCTAAATGACTTAAAGTAAATGTAGTCCCTGGGCAGAAAACAATCAACATTAATACATCAATACAATCCTACAGTATAACACATACTAACACAATATAACACGCTTGTAAATTGGCTGAACATTTTATTGAAACCAGTAGTCACGAGTGCAAACAATTTGGTTTAATTTGAAGTTATACATCGGAAGTTATTTCTGTTGGAGTTTACACTGTAGGCTGGCTTGCCGGGTCCTCCATATTACATCACACACGAGAAAAACATTTTCCGACATGATTTCGGCATGCTTCGGGAATTCTGATCGGTTTTATGTAATAAATCCCCAAAATAGAAAAGTGAGGTGTCACATTGCATTGGGACGTTTGATGCGTATACTAACGCAAATCCCATGTGTTACACGTGGTGACGTTTATGCTACCGACCCTTTAACAGTCTTATGGGGATAGAAGCTGCTTAAGAGTCTGTTGGTCTGAGCCTTGATGCCCTGGTGCCTGCTGGGAGATGTGTCTACAGTATGTGCATGTCTGGGTGGTTAGGGCCCTGTGTTTTGGACAATCATGTCACATGGCCTGGATGTTAACCTTTTATTTAAAGCTTTTTCATCAAGCTGTCCCCTTATTGTTATGGCAGATGGTCCAGCACCATCCTCAGACAATTGCTTTCATTTTCGGTGTAATTCTCATTTCTGGAAAAGGCTTAAAATAAAAGGTTAAAATCTAGGTCATGTAGTATGACAGTCCAAAACACAGGGCCCTAGTGATTGTTCATGCCTAGGTGTCTGTGTGCAGTCAAAGTCTGTGTGAAGAAAGGGATTCCCTCTCTGGTTATGTGTCCCAAATGGCACCCTATTCCCTATATAATACACTACTTTAGACCAGAGAATGGCACCCTATTCCCTATATAGTGCACTACTTTAGACCAGAGAATGGCACCCTATTCCCTATATAATGCACTACTTTAGACCAGAGAATGGCACCCTATTCCCTATATAATACACTACTTTAGACCAGAGAATGGCACCCTATTCCCTATATAGTGCACTACTTTAGACCAGAGAATGGCACCCTATTCCCTATATAGTGCACTACTTTAGACCAGAGCCATATAGGTCCTGGGAATAGGGTGCCATTTGGGATGCAGCCTTGGTTCAGTCCTTCTGTTAAGTCGTTGAGGGGTGGGCAGTAGGTCGCTCCTTTTCCTCCTGCCTAATAAGATTAGCTCTGTGACCCCTTTGCTACGGCTAATCCCTCGGACATTACAATCTCCACCGAGCAGCCATGGATGTTAGCATAGGCTAACGCTATGGCTAATCCGTCACCATTATAATAACACTGACGTTTATGCTAATGCTAGGCTATCGCTAATCTGTGACCTTACATTACATCTACAGTACACTGGATATGTAATAGGAATGTCATTCAGGGTGATGCAACAGCTAGCTATAGCTAGCGTAGGATTGCTATATTTGCATAGAAAAACAGTAGGCCATGCTATCCATTCTACCGATGCTAACTGGGCTAATCCTCAACTGGACTAAACAACAGGGGGCAGTTCCTGTCACAAACAAGCTAAAAATGGTTAGTGAGGAAACATGGGTAGTGAGGAAACATGGGTAGTTGGAAACATGGGTATTAAAGAAACATGGGTAGTAGGGAAACATGGGTAGAGAGGAGGAAACATAGGGTGGAGAGGAAACATGGGTCGAGAGTAAACATGGGTAGTGTGGAGGAAACATGGGAAGACAGGACACTCGGGTAGATTGGAAGCATGGGTAGTGAGGAGAAAACATGTGTAGAAAGGAAACATGGGTAGTGTTGAAACATAGGTAGAGAGGAAACATGGGTGATGTGACTTGAGTGATACAGAAACAGTCAGAAGAGGTAGAGAAGACAAAGGTGGCTTTAGAATGTAAGGGAGTATGTCTCCAAGACAGACGGCATTCCCTATTCAGCAATAAGAAGCCGCACCATCCTACCAAGGCGAGTCACAGATGTCCAACTGTGCTCCCTGGATCACACTTATCAAACTGAGGGGTGAAAGACAGGGGTAATCCTTTCAATGCAGCACCGGTCAAGGACAAGGTCAGCTTGTGGGGGAGTGAAGATGTATTTCAAAACTCTGCAGACTTCAGACCAGTTGACCTTTCGAAATTCTGACCTTGACCATGAGGGGGAGACGTGCGTAACTGTCATCCTGTTTCTGTATCGTTCTCCCAGATCGCTTATCAATCAACACAGACCCAACAGGTCAACCAGGGGGAATTATTTCAGGACAGCACAACTGTCTGGCGGGAGGGTCAGACAGAGGGGAGTCATTTCAACGCGACACAGCTGGTGGTCCAGCACTAAGCCCAGCTACGGTATACTGCTGACTCTTCCCTCTGAGGGGATTTAATCCTGCTTGCCCCTCACCACAACAGCTCCCTCGGACTGTTTGTTGGCTCCCCCTTCTAAAGAGTTCCCCAGTAGGGGTCTATAATGAGGGGGTCCGTGGAGAGAGAGAGAGAGAGAGAGAGAGAGAGAGAGAGAGAGAGAGAGAGAGAGAGAGAGAGAGAGAGAGAGAGAGAGAGAGAGAGAGAGAGAGAGAGAGAGACAGAGAGAGAGAGAGAGAGTGAGAGAGAGAGAGAGAGAGAGAGAGAGAGAGAGAGAGAGAGAGAGAGAGAGAGAGAGAGAGAGAGAGAGAGAGAGATAGAGAGAGAGAGAAGAGAAAGAGAGCGTGTGTGTGTGTGTGTGTGTGACAAACAGGCCTAAGGCTCCCTGCCTCCAGAGATCTACTGAACTGAGATTTAGACCCAGACAGAGACCCAGACAGAGATAACATTGCGCTCAAGACACACACACACACACACAAACACAAAACCAAACACACACAAACACAAACCTAAACACACACATACACACACCTAAACACACACACAAACACACATCAAAACACACATCCAAACACAACACACAACACACCCAAACACATACACACAAAAACACCCAAACAGACAAAAACACACAGAGGACTGTGACCTTCCTAGTATTTGATGAAGGACATCAGCTGTGAAGGAAATGACACCAGGCAGAAATCCTCCCATCCCATCTCTCCCCCTTACCACCCCGGCAGCCCTCCATGCCCCAGGCAGAAATCCTCCCATCCCATCTCTCCCCCTTACCACCCCGGCAGCCCTCCATGCCCCAGGCAGAAATCCTCCCATCCCATCTCTCCCCCTTACCACCCCGGCAGCCCTCCGTGCCCCAGGCAGAAATCCTCCCATCCCATCTCTCCCCCTTACCACCCCGGCAGCCCTCCGTGCCCCAGACCCAATGGCTCTGTCCTTCACGTGCCCCTGGCACTGCTGGTCTGGTCTACAGTAACGCCCCTGCACTCTTCTTAGACAGACACACACACACACACACACACACACACACACACACACACACACACACACACACACACACACAAACTGTTGATATGTATACTTACGCACACACACACACACACACACACACACACACACACACACACACACACACACACACACACACACACACACACACACACACACACACACATAAACTGTTGATATGTATACTTACGCACACAAATACGCACACACACAAATATACATATATACAAACACATAAAACATTTAGACAAACAAACAGGCACACACCTATCAAAACACACACATATACCTATCAAAACACACACACTTTTCTTAGATCCAGACACAGGACAACACAGTGATCAGGGAACTTCAGCCTAGATACTGCTGCATGGGGCGTGTCCTACTGTATGTTACCATGGCGATGACAGACCAGAAGCCACTTGGCTTTGTGGTGTCTAGCTACAGTGTTATTGTTACATTCACAGGTGCTCCAGACGCTATGATACTGTTATGATACTGTTTCCATAGGGAATCACATGTCACCTCATCTAGCTCCCCGACATAGATAATGTTTCCATAGGGAATCACAAGTCACCTCATCTAGCGCCCCGACACTGCCCTTTCCCACCTGGACAAGAGGAACACCTACGTGAGAATGCTATTCATTGACTACAGCTCAGCATTCAACACCATAGTGCCCTCAAAGCTCATCACTAAGCTAAGGATCCTGGGACTAAACACCTCCCTCTGCAACTGGATCCTGGACTTCCTGACGGGCCGCCCCCAGGTGGTAAGGGTAGGTAACAACACATCTGCCACACTGATCCTCAACACGGGGGCCCCTCAGGGGTGCGTGCTCAGTCCCCTCCTGTACTCCCTGTTCACCCATGACTGCATGGCCAGGCACGACTCCAACACCATCATTAAGTTTGCCGACGACACAACAGTGGTAGGCCTGATCACAGACAACGATGAGACAGCCTATAGGGAGGAGGTCAGAGTCCTGGCCATGTGGTGCCAGGATAACAACCTCTCCCTCAACGAGACTAAGACAAAGGAGATGATTATGGACTACAGGAAAAAAAAAAGAGGACTGAGCACGCCCCCATTCTCATCGACGGGGCTGTAGTGGAACAGGTTGAGAGCTTCAAGTTCCTTGGTGCCACATCACCAACGAACTATCATGATCTAAACACACCAAGACAGTCGTGAAGAGGGCACGACAAAGCCTATTCCCCCTCAGGAGACTGAAAAGATTTGGCATGGGTCCTCAGATCCTCTAAAAATTATACAGCTGCACCATCGAGAGCATCCTGACTGGGTGCATCACAGCCTGGTATGCCAACTGCTTGGCCTCCGACCGCAAGGCACTACAGAGGGTAGTGCGTACGGCCCAGTACATCACTGGGGCCAAGCTTCCTGCCATCCAGGACCTCTATACCAGGCGGTGTCAGAGGTAGGCCCTCAAAATTGTCAAAGACTCCAGCCACCCTAGTCATAGACTGTTCTCTCTGCAACCGCACGGCAAGCGGTACCGGAGTCTAGGTCCGAAAGACTTCTCAACAGCCTCTACCCCCAAGCCATAAGACTCCTGAACAGCTAATCATGGCTACCCGGAGTATTTGCACTGCCCCCCCACCCCATCTTTTTACGCTGCTGCTACTCTGTTAATTATTTATGCATAGTCACTTTAACTCTACCCACATGTACATATTACTTAAACTACCTCAACTAGCCGGTGCCCCCGCACATTGACTCTGCACCGGTACCCCCCTGTATATATAGCCTCCCTACTGTTATTTTATTTTACTTCTGCTCTTTTTTTCTCAACACTTTTTTTATTGTTTTATTCTACTCTTTTATTAAAAATAAATGCACTGTTGGTTAAGGGCTGTAAGTAAGCATTTCACTGTAATGTCTGCACCTGTTGTATTCAGCGCATGTGGTCAATAAAATGTGATTTGATTTGATTTGGCATAGATACTGTTTCCATAAGGAATCAAGTCACCTCATCTAGCTCCCCAACATAGATACTGTTTCCATAAGGAATCAAGTCACCTCATCTAGCTCCCCAACATAGATACTGTTTCCATAGGGAATCAAGTCACCTCATCTAGCTCCGCGACATAGATACTGTTTCCATAGAGAATCACATGTCACCTCATCTAGCTCCCCGACATAGATACTGTTTCCATAAGGAATCACGTCACCTCATCTAGCTCCCCGACATAGATACTGTTTCCATAAGGAATCACGTCACCTCATCTAGCTCCCCGACATATATACTGTTTCCATAGAGAATCACATGTCACCTCATCTAGCTCCCCGACATATATACTGTTTCCATAAGGAATCACGTCACCTCATCTAGCTCCCCGACATAGATACTGTTTCCATAGAGAATCAAGTCACCTCATCTAGCTCCCCAACATAGATACTGTTTCCATAGAGAATCAAGTCACCTCATCTAGCTCCCCGACATAGATACTGTTTCCATAAGGAATCAGATGTCACCTCATCTAGCTCCCCGACATGCTGTAAGTTAGCAGGGTCATGTATCACCTCATCTAGCTCCCCGACATGCTGTAAGTTAGCAGAGTCATGTATCACACATCCAAGTCTAGTCCATGGTCATACCTTTCTCTTAAAGTCCTAAACTAGGAGTTTTCCGTATACAGTGTAACCTAAAGGACTTTTGAAATATCAAACATAATTTACAGAGAGACCAAGGTCGTATTCATTAGGGAGCACAGTAGCAAAACGTAGAAAAAATGTTTTGCAACAGAAAATGAAAATGAAAATGTCCTATTGGGATAGCTCTAAGAGTCCATCCCAGAATGAGTTTGGTGACTACTGAATATTTTCCAGACATGCAACTGCATGTTATCTAGTATCTGCATGTTATCTCTCTCTCTCTCTCTCTCTCTCTCTCTCCTCTCTCTCTCTCCTCTCTCTCTCTCCTCTCTCTCTCTCAATTCAATTCAATTCAATTCAATTCAATTTCAATTTAAGGGCTTTATTGGCATGGGAAACGTGTGTTAACATTGCCAAAGCAAGGGAAGTAGATAGTAAACAAAAGTGAAATAAACAATAAATATTAACAGTAAACATTACACTCAGAAGTTTCAAAAGAATAAAGACATTTCAAATGTCATATTATGTATATATACAGTGTTGTAACAATGTGCAAATAGTTAAAGTACAAATGGGAAAATAAATAAACATAAATATGGGTTGTATTTACAATGGTGTTTGTTCTTCACTGGTTGCCCTTTTCTTGTGGCAACAGGTCACAAATCTTGCAGCTGTGATGGCACACTGTGGTTTTTCACCCAGTAGATAAGGGAGTTTATCAAAATTGGGTTTGTTTTCGAATTCTTTGTGGATCGCTGTAATCTGAGGGAAATATGTGTCTCTAATATGGTCATACATTTGGCAGGAGGTTAGGAAGTGCAGCTCAGTTTCCACCTCATTTTGTGGGCAGTGTGCACATAGCCTGTCTTCTCTTGAGAGCCAGGTCTGCCTACGGCGGCCTTTCTCAATAGCAAGGCTATGGTCACTGAGTCTGTACATAGTCAAAGCTTTCCTTAAGTTTGGGTCAGTCACAGTGGTCAGGTATTCTGCCACTGTGTACTCTCTGTTTAGGGCCAAATAGCATTCTAGTTTGCTCTGTTTTTTTGTTTGTTCTTTCCAATGTGTCAAGTAATTATCTTTTTGTTTTCTCATGATTTGGTTGGGTCTAATTGTGTTGTTGTTGTTGTTGTTGTTGTTGTTGTTGTCCTGGGGCTGTGTGGGGTCTGTTTGTGTTTGTGAACAGAGGCCCAGGACAAGCTTACTTAGGGGACTCTTCTCCAAGTTCATCTCTCTGTAGGTGATGGCTTTGTTATGGAAGGTTTGGGAATCGCTTCCTTTTAAGTGGTTATAGAATTTAACGGCTCTTTTCTGGATTTTGATAATTAGCGGGTATTGGCCTAATTCTGCTCTGCATGCATTATTTGGTGTTTTACGTTGTACACGGAGGATGTTTTTGCAGAATTCTGCATGCAGAGTCTCAATTTGGTGTTTGTCCCATTTTGTGAATTCTTGGTTGGTGAGCGGACCCCAGACCTCAGAACCATAAAGGGCAATGGGTTCTATAACTGATTCAAGTATTTTTTGCCAGATCCTAATTGGTATGTCAAATTTTATGTTCCTTTTGATGGCATAGAAGGCCCTTCTTGCCTTGTCTCTCAGATCGTTCACAGCTTTGTGGAAGTTACCTGTGGCGCTGATGTTTAGGCCGAGGTATGTATAGTTTTTTGTGTGCTCTAGGGCAACGGTGTCTAGATGGAATTTGTATTTGTGGTCCTGGCAACTGGACCTTTTTTGGAACACCATTATTTTTGTCTTACTGAGATTTACTGTCAGGGCCCAGGTCTGACAGAATCTGTGCAGAAGATCTAGGTGCTGCTGTAGGCCCTCCTTGGTTGGTGACAGAAGCACCAGATCATCAGCAAACAGAAGACATTTGACTTCAGATTCTAGTAGGGTGAGGCCGGGTGCTGCAGACTGTTCTAGTGCCCTCGCCAATTCGTTGATATATATGTTGAAGAGGGTGGGGCTTAAACTGCATCCCTGTCTCACCCCACGGCCCTGTGGAAAGAAATGTGTGTGTTTTTTGCCAATTTTAACCGCACACTTGTTGTTTGTGTACATGGATTTTATAATGTCGTATGTTTTTCCCCCAACCCCACTTTCCATCAATTTGTATAGCAGACCCTCATGCCAAATTGAGTCAAAAGCTTTTTTGAAATCAACAAAGCATGAGAAGACTTTGCCTTTGTTTTGGTTTGTTTGTTTGTCAATTAGGGTGTGCAGGGTGAATACGTGGTCTGTCGTACGGTAATTTGGTAAAAAGCCAATTTGACATTTGCTCAGTACATTGTTTTCACTGAGGAAATGAACTAGTCTGCTGTTAATGATAATGCAAAGGATTTTCCCAAGGTTGCTGTTGACGCATATCCCACGGTAGTTATTGGGGTCAAATTTGTCTCCACTTTTGTGGATTGGGGTGATCAGTCCTTGGTTCCAAATATTGGGGAAGATGCCAGAGCTAAGGATGATGTTAAAGAGTTTAAGTATAGCTAATTGAAATTTGGGGTCTGTATATTTTATCATTTCATTGAGGATACCATCAACACCACAGGACGTTTTGGGTTGGAGGGTTTGTATTTTGTCCTGTAGTTCATTCAATGTAATTGGAGAATCCAGTGGGTTCTGGTAGTCTTTAATAGTTGATTCTAAGATTTGCAATTGATCATGTATATTTTTTTGCTGTTTGTTCTCTGTTATAGGGCCAAAAAGATTGGAGAAGTGGTTTACCCATACATCTCCATTTTGGATAGATAGCTCTTCGTGTTGTTGTTTGTTTAGTGTTTTCCAATTTTCCCAGAAGTGGTTAGAGTCTATGGATTCTTCAATTACATTGAGCTGATTTCTGACATGCTGTTCCTTCTTTTTCCGTAGTGTATTTCTGTATTGTTTTAGTGATTCACCATAGTGAAGGCGTAGGCTCAGGTTTTCTGGGTCTCTATGTTTTTGGTTGGATAGGTTTCTCAATTTCTTTCTTAGGTTTTTGCATTCTTCATCAAACCATTTATCACTGTTATTACTTTTCTTTGGTTTTCTGTTAGAGATTTTTAGATTTGATAGGGAAGCTGAGAGGTCAAATATACTGTTTAGGTTTTCTACTGCCAAGTTTACACCTTCACTATTACAGTGGAACGTTTTGTCCAGGAAGTTGTCTAGAATGGATTGAATTTGTTGTTTCCTAATTGT
>NW_028159410.1:0-2500 GCF_964263955.1 Coregonus lavaretus
TGGGGAGGCTGTTCACTCACACATGGGGGTTTTGGGTGCCCATGGTCGGCATGGCTGGCTTGGAGGAGACCCCAAGAAGGGGGTCCAAGCACCCCCACCAAGATCCATCCACAGGGGGGCGCCACAGGTCACTTTAAGCCTGATTTCACTATGGGTACCCAGGGGAGGCTGTTCACTCACACATGGGGGTTTTGGGTGCCCATGGCCGGCATGGATGGCTTGGGGGGGACCCCAAGAAGGGGTCCAAGACCCCACAGCCGGATCCATCCACAGGGGGGCGCCACAGGTCACTTTAGGCCGGATTTCACTATGGGGACCCAGGGGAGGCTGTTCACTCACACATGGGGGGTTTTGGGTGCCCTTGGTCGGCATGGCTGGCTTGGGGGAGACCCCAAGAAGGGGTCCAAGCACCCACAGCCGAATCCATCCACAGGGGGGCGCCACAGGTCACTTTAGGCCTGATTTCACTGGGGGGACACTGGGGAGGCTGTTCACTCACACATGGGGGTTTTGGGTGCCCTTGGTCGGCATGGCTGGCTTGGGGGAGACCCCAAGAAGGGGTCCAAGCACCCCCACCAAGATCCATCCACAGGGGGGCGCCACAGGTCACTTTAAGCCTGATTTCACTATGGGTACACTGGGGAGGCTGTTCACTCACACATGGGGGTTTTGGGTGCCCATGGTCGGCATGGCTGGCTTGGAGGAGACCCCAAGAAGGGGTCCAAGCACCCCCACCAAGATCCATCCACAGGGGGGCGCCACAGGTCACTTTAAGCCTGATTTCACTATGGGTACCCAGGGGAGGCTGTTCACTCACACATGGGGGTTTTGGGTGCCCATGGCCGGCATGGATGGCTTGGGGGGGACCCCAAGAAGGGGTCCAAGACCCCACAGCCGGATCCATCCACAGGGGGGCGCCACAGGTCACTTTAGGCCGGATTTCACTATGGGGACCCAGGGGAGGCTTTTCACTCACACATGGGGGTTTTGGGTGCCTTGGTCGGCATGGCTGGCTTGGGGGGGACCCCAAGAAGGGGTCCAAGACCCCACAGCCGGATCCATCCACAGGGGGGCGCCACAGGTCACTTTAGGCCGGATTTCACTATGGGGACCCAGGGGAGGCTTTTCACTCACACATGGGGGTTTTGGGTGCCCTTGGTCGGCATGGCTGGCTTGGGGGGGACCCCAAGAAGGGGTCCAAGCACCCCCACCAAGATCCATCCACAGGGGGGCGCCACAGGTCATTTTCACTAGGAGAACCAGGGGAGGGCTCCTGACTCACACATGGGCATTCTGGGTGCCCATGGCTGGGATGGGTGAGACAGAGTCCAGCCCTCCACACACAAAAGTGACCCAGCAGGCCAGAAGAAAGGGGAGAGAGAGAGAGAGAGAACAAATAATACATGGGCACAGAGCAGCCAGCCTCCATTGGAGCTGCCTGCACAGTGCTGCCCTCCTGTGGGAAAGGTTCACACACACACTCACTCACTCACTCACACAGACACACACAGACAAACCTATTCACTTGGGCCTTCTCCCTCATGCCCTGCTGACATCCATGCAGGCCCACATTGACCTTTGTGACCTCTGGAGCTCCATGCACCTTGTTCTAAACTCCCTGCCTAGTAAAGGGCATCTCCCATGGGCATGAGAGTACAGCTCACTCCCCTGGAGCACCATGCCTCTTTTTAATCACTCTCTCCCTATTAAAACCCTCTCTCCCATGGGCTTGAGAGTACAGCTTACTCCCTTGACCTCCAGAGGTATAGGAGGCCAAAAAAAAAGGGGGACAGAGCAGACAGCCCCCAAAGGGGATGCCTGCTCTGCCCCCCTATGAGACAGGTTCACTCACTCACACAGACACACCTATTCACTTGGGCCTTCTCCCTCATGCCCTGCTGACATCCATGCAGGCCCACATTGACCTTTGTGACCTCTGGAGCTCCATGCCTCTTTTTAAACTCTCTCTTCCCATTAAAAGCCTCTCTCACATGGGCTTGAGAGTACAGCTTACTCCCTTGACCTCCAGAGGTATAGGAGGCCAAAAAAAAAGGGGGACAGAGCAGACAGCCCCCAAAGGGATGCCTGCTCTGCCCCCCTATGAGACAGGTTCACTCACTCACACAGACACACCTATTCACTTGGGCCTTCTCTCTGTGGCCCTGCTGACAGCCATGCAGGCCCACATTGACCTTTGTGACCTCTGGAGCTCATTGCCTCCATCTCTACACTCCATGCCCAGTGAAACCCTCTCTCACTCGGCCTGAGACTGCAGCTCACTCCCTGGATGGCCTGGGCTCCAGAACCACGACCACCAAGCCCACACTCCCTGCCCACTCAAACCCTCTCTCACTCGGCCTCAGACTGCAGCTCACTCCCTGGATGGCCTGGGCTCCAGAACCACGACCACCAAGCCCACACTCCCTGCCCACTCAAACCCTCTCTCACTCGGCCTCAGACTGCAGCTCACTCCCTGGATGGCCTGGGCTCCAGAACCACG
>NW_028159410.1:12500-20000 GCF_964263955.1 Coregonus lavaretus
TTGGGGGAAAAAACAGCGATTTCGGTTTTGAAAAAACGACTTAAAACGTTAATAATTCAAAAACTAAAAGTCCAATCAGGATGGGGTTTTTTTGGCGCAAAAGGGCACGAATAGACGCACATTTATATATAAATTAATTCGTTTTTGGAAATTTTTTACTATATTTTAATTATGTTAGAAAAGTGAAAAAAAAAAATAGGGGTCAGAACGGTTGATGTTCCTATACGAGTTAAGAAAAACCCTTTTAGGTAATGGAAGTTCATCATAAAAGAGGATAATAGACCAAATTTGGGACCTCTAGCTCATCGGGAAGTATTTTTAAACATTATTTGAAAAAATCGGAAAAATCGGCCGAAATTGCACTATGTCCCTTCGTGCATGGTAACCCAAATGAGAACCAGGGGGAACGGCTCCTGACTCACACAAGGCCGACATGGGTGCTCTTGGTCGGATTGGGTTGTGGGTCAGACACCCCCACATGGAAGACCGCCGGCGGTCGATGGGAGAACCAGAGACCGACTCCTGGCTCACGGAAGGCCGATTTGGGTGCACTTGGTCGGATTGGGTTGTGGGTCAGACACCCCAACATGGTTGTCCGCCGGCGGACACCAGGAGAACCAGGGACCGACTCCTGGCTCACGGAAGGCCGATTTGATGCACTTTTTTCGGATTGGGGTGGTGGTCAGACACCCCCATATGGAAATCATCCGGTTGACAACAGGAGAACCAGGGACCGACTCCTGCCTCACGGAAGGCCGATTTTGATGCACTTTTCTCGGATTGGGTTGGTGGTCAGACACCCCCATATGGATAACCGCCGGCGGACACCAGGAGAACCAGGGACCGACTCCTGGCTCCCGGAAGGCCGATTTTGATGCACTTTTCTCGGATTGGGTTGGTGGTCAGACACCCCCATATGGAAATCATCCGGTTGACACTATGAGAACCAGGGACCGACTCCTGGCTCCCGGAAGGCCGATTTTGATGCACTTTTCTCGGATTGGGTTGGTGGTCAGACACCCCCATATGGAAACCATCCGGTTGACACCAGGAGAACCAGGGACCGACTCCTGGCTCCCGGAAGGCCGATTTTGATGCACTTTTCTCGGATTGGGTTGGTGGTCAGACACCCCCATATGGAAATCATCCGGTTGACACTATGAGAACCAGGGACCGACTCCTGGCTCCCGGAAGGCCGATTTTGATGCACTTTTCTCGGATTGGGTTGGTGGTCAGACACCCCCATATGGAAATCATCCGGTTGACACTATGAGAACCAGGGACCGACTCCTGGCTCCCGGAAGGCCGATTTTGATGCACTTTTCTCGGATTGGGTTGGTGGTCAGACACCCCCATATGGAAATCATCCGGTTGACACTATGAGAACCAGGGACCGACTCCTGGCTCCCGGAAGGCCGATTTTGATGCACTTTTCTCGGATTGGGTTGGTGGTCAGACACCCCCATATGGAAATCATCCGGTTGACACTATGAGAACCAGGGACCGACTCCTGGCTCCCGGAAGGCCGATTTTGATGCACTTTTCTCGGATTGGGTTGGTGGTCAGACACCCCCATATGGAAATCATCCGGTTGACACTATGAGAACCAGGGACCGACTCCTGGCTCCCGGAAGGCCGATTTTGATGCACTTTTCTCGGATTGGGTTGGTGGTCAGACACCCCCATATGGAAACCATCCGGTTGACACTATGAGAACCAGGGACCGACTCCTGGCTCCCGGAAGGCCGATTTTGATGCACTTTTCTCGGATTGGGTTGGTGGTCAGACACCCCCATATGGAAACCATCCGGTTGACACCAGGAGAACCAGGGACCGACTCCTGGCTCCCGGAAGGCCGATTTTGATGCACTTTTCTCGGATTGGGTTGGTGGTCAGACACCCCCATATGGAAATCATCCGGTTGACACTATGAGAACCAGGGACCGACTCCTGGCTCCCGGAAGGCCGATTTTGATGCACTTTTCTCGGATTGGGTTGGTGGTCAGACACCCCCATATGGAAACCATCCGGTTGACACTATGAGAACCAGGGACCGACTCCTGGCTCCCGGAAGGCCGATTTTGATGCACTTTTCTCGGATTGGGTTGGTGGTCAGACACCCCCATATGGAAATCATCCGGTTGACACTATGAGAACCAGGGACCGACTCCTGGCTCCCGGAAGGCCGATTTTGATGCACTTTTCTCGGATTGGGTTGGTGGTCAGACACCCCCATATGGAAACCATCCGGTTGACACCAGGAGAACCAGGGACCGACTCCTGGCTCCCGGAAGGCCGATTTTGATGCACTTTTCTCGGATTGGGTTGGTGGTCAGACACCCCCATATGGAAACCATCCGGTTGACACTATGAGAACCAGGGACCGACTCCTGGCTCCCGGAAGGCCGATTTTGATGCACTTTTCTCGGATTGGGTTGGTGGTCAGACACCCCCATATGGAAATCATCCGGTTGACACTATGAGAACCAGGGACCGACTCCTGGCTCCCGGAAGGCCGATTTTGATGCACTTTTCTCGGATTGGGTTGGTGGTCAGACACCCCCATATGGAAATCATCCGGTTGACACTATGAGAACCAGGGACCGACTCCTGGCTCCCGGAAGGCCGATTTTGATGCACTTTTCTCGGATTGGGTTGGTGGTCAGACACCCCCATATGGAAACCATCCGGTTGACACCAGGAGAACCAGGGACCGACTCCTGGCTCCCGGAAGGCCGATTTTGATGCACTTTTCTCGGATTGGGTTGGTGGTCAGACACCCCCATATGGAAATCATCCGGTTGACACTATGAGAACCAGGGACCGACTCCTGGCTCCCGGAAGGCCGATTTTGATGCACTTTTCTCGGATTGGGTTGGTGGTCAGACACCCCCATATGGAAACCATCCGGTTGACACCAGGAGAACCAGGGACCGACTCCTGGCTCCCGGAAGGCCGATTTTGATGCACTTTTCTCGGATTGGGTTGGTGGTCAGACACCCCCATATGGAAATCATCCGGTTGACAACAGGAGAACCAGGGACCGACTCCTGGCTCCCGGAAGGCCGATTTTGATGCACTTTTCTCGGATTGGGTTGGTGGTCAGACACCCCCATATGGAAACCATCCGGTTGACAACAGGAGAACCAGGGACCGACTCCTGGCTCCCGGAAGGCCGATTTTGATGCACTTTTCTCGGATTGGGTTGGTGGTCAGACACCCCCATATGGAAACCATCCGGTTGACACTATGAGAACCAGGGACCGACTCCTGGCTCACGGAGGCCGATTTTGATGCACTTTTCTCGGATTGGGGTGGTGGTCAGACACCCCCATATGGATAACCGCCGGCGGACACCAGGAGAACCAGGGACCGACTCCTGGCTCACGGAGGCCGATTTTGTTGCACTTTTCTCGGATTGGGGTGGTGGTCAGACACCCCCATATGGAAATCATCCGGTTGACACTATGAGAACCAGGGACCGACTCCTGGCTCACGGAGGCCGATTTTGATGCACTTTTCTCGGATTGGGGTGGTGGTCAGACACCCCCATATGGTAAACCGCCGGCGGACACTAGGAGAACCAGGGGAGGCTCTTACCTCACACATGGGGGTTTTGGGTGCCCTTGGCCGGCTTGGGGGTGACCCCAAGGGGGGGTCCAAGACCCCACACCCGGATCCATCCACAGGGGGGCGCCACAGGTCACTTTAAGCCTGATTTCACTATGGGTACCCAGGGGAGGCTGTTCACTCACACATGGGGGTTTTGGGTGCCCTTGGTCGGCATGGCTGGCTTGGGGGAGACCCCAAGAAGGGGTCCAAGCACCCACAGCCGAATCCATCCACAGGGGGGCGCCACAGGTCACTTTAGGCCTGATTTCACTGGGGGGACACTGGGGAGGCTGTTCACTCACACATGGGGGTTTTGGGTGCCCTTGGTCGGCATGGCTGGCTTGGGGGAGACCCCAAGAAGGGGTCCAAGCACCCCCACCAAGATCCATCCACAGGGGGGCGCCACAGGTCACTTTAAGCCTGATTTCACTATGGGTACACTGGGGAGGCTGTTCACTCACACATGGGGGTTTTGGGTGCCCATGGTCGGCATGGCTGGCTTGGAGGAGACCCCAAGAAGGGGTCCAAGCACCCCCACCAAGATCCATCCACAGGGGGGCGCCACAGGTCACTTTAAGCCTGATTTCACTATGGGTACCCAGGGGAGGCTGTTCACTCACACATGGGGGTTTTGGGTGCCCATGGCCGGCATGGATGGCTTGGGGGGGACCCCAAGAAGGGGTCCAAGACCCCACAGCCGGATCCATCCACAGGGGGGCGCCACAGGTCACTTTAGGCCGGATTTCACTATGGGGACCCAGGGGAGGCTGTTCACTCACACATGGGGGTTTTGGGTGCCCTTGGTCGGCATGGCTGGCTTGGGGGAGACCCCAAGAAGGGGTCCAAGCACCCACAGCCGAATCCATCCACAGGGGGGCGCCACAGGTCACTTTAGGCCTGATTTCACTGGGGGGACACTGGGGAGGCTGTTCACTCACACATGGGGGTTTTGGGTGCCCTTGGTCGGCATGGCTGGCTTGGGGGAGACCCCAAGAAGGGGTCCAAGCACCCCCACCAAGATCCATCCACAGGGGGGCGCCACAGGTCACTTTAAGCCTGATTTCACTATGGGTACACTGGGGAGGCTGTTCACTCACACATGGGGGTTTTGGGTGCCCATGGTCGGCATGGCTGGCTTGGAGGAGACCCCAAGAAGGGGTCCAAGCACCCCCACCAAGATCCATCCACAGGGGGGCGCCACAGGTCACTTTAAGCCTGATTTCACTATGGGTACCCAGGGGAGGCTGTTCACTCACACATGGGGGTTTTGGGTGCCCATGGCCGGCATGGATGGCTTGGGGGGGACCCCAAGAAGGGGTCCAAGACCCCACAGCCGGATCCATCCACAGGGGGGCGCCACAGGTCACTTTAGGCCGGATTTCACTATGGGGACCCAGGGGAGGCTGTTCACTCACACATGGGGGTTTTGGGTGCCCTTGGTCGGCATGGCTGGCTTGGGGGAGACCCCAAGAAGGGGTCCAAGCACCCACAGCCGAATCCATCCACAGGGGGGCGCCACAGGTCACTTTAGGCCTGATTTCACTGGGGGGACACTGGGGAGGCTGTTCACTCACACATGGGGGTTTTGGGTGCCCTTGGTCGGCATGGCTGGCTTGGGGGAGACCCCAAGAAGGGGTCCAAGCACCCCCACCAAGATCCATCCACAGGGGGGCGCCACAGGTCACTTTAAGCCTGATTTCACTATGGGTACACTGGGGAGGCTGTTCACTCACACATGGGGGTTTTGGGTGCCCATGGTCGGCATGGCTGGCTTGGAGGAGACCCCAAGAAGGGGTCCAAGCACCCCCACTAAGATCCATCCACAGGGGGGCGCCACAGGTCACTTTAAGCCTGATTTCACTATGGGTACCCAGGGGAGGCTGTTCACTCACACATGGGGGTTTTGGGTGCCCATGGCCGGCATGGATGGCTTGGGGGGGACCCCAAGAAGGGGTCCAAGACCCCACAGCCGGATCCATCCACAGGGGGGCGCCACAGGTCACTTTAGGCCGGATTTCACTATGGGGACCCAGGGGAGGCTTTTCACTCACACATGGGGGTTTTGGGTGCCCTTGGTCGGCATGGCTGGCTTGGGGGGGACCCCAAGAAGGGGTCCAAGACCCCACAGCCGGATCCATCCACAGGGGGGCGCCACAGGTCACTTTAGGCCGGATTTCACTATGGGGACCCAGGGGAGGCTTTTCACTCACACATGGGGGTTTTGGGTGCCCTTGGTCGGCATGGCTGGCTTGGGGGGGACCCCAAGAAGGGGTCCAAGCACCCCCACCAAGATCCATCCACAGGGGGGCGCCACAGGTCATTTTCACTAGGAGAACCAGGGGAGGGCTCCTGACTCACACATGGGCATTCTGGGTGCCCATGGCTGGGATGGGTGAGACAGAGTCCAGCCCTCCACACACAAAAGTGACCCAGCAGGCCAGAAGAAAGGGGAGAGAGAGAGAGAGAGAACAAATAATACATGGGCACAGAGCAGCCAGCCTCCATTGGAGCTGCCTGCACAGTGCTGCCCTCCTGTGGGAAAGGTTCACACACACACTCACTCACTCACTCACACAGACACACACAGACAAACCTATTCACTTGGGCCTTCTCCCTCATGCCCTGCTGACATCCATGCAGGCCCACATTGACCTTTGTGACCTCTGGAGCTCCATGCACCTTGTTCTAAACTCCCTGCCTAGTAAAGGGCATCTCCCATGGGCATGAGAGTACAGCTCACTCCCCTGGAGCACCATGCCTCTTTTTAATCACTCTCTCCCTATTAAAACCCTCTCTCCCATGGGCTTGAGAGTACAGCTTACTCCCTTGACCTCCAGAGGTATAGGAGGCCAAAAAAAAAGGGGGACAGAGCAGACAGCCCCCAAAGGGGATGCCTGCTCTGCCCCCCTATGAGACAGGTTCACTCACTCACACAGACACACCTATTCACTTGGGCCTTCTCCCTCATGCCCTGCTGACATCCATGCAGGCCCACATTGACCTTTGTGACCTCTGGAGCTCCATGCCTCTTTTTAAACTCTCTCTTCCCATTAAAAGCCTCTCTCACATGGGCTTGAGAGTACAGCTTACTCCCTTGACCTCCAGAGGTATAGGAGGCCAAAAAAAAAGGGGGACAGAGCAGACAGCCCCCAAAGGGGATGCCTGCTCTGCCCCCCTATGAGACAGGTTCACTCACTCACACAGACACACCTATTCACTTGGGCCTTCTCTCTGTGGCCCTGCTGACAGCCATGCAGGCCCACATTGACCTTTGTGACCTCTGGAGCTCATTGCCTCCATCTCTACACTCCATGCCCAGTGAAACCCTCTCTCACTCGGCCTGAGACTGCAGCTCACTCCCTGGATGGCCTGGGCTCCAGAACCACGACCACCAAGCCCACACTCCCTGCCCACTCAAACCCTCTCTCACTCGGCCTCAGACTGCAGCTCACTCCCTGGATGGCCTGGGCTCCAGAACCACGACCACCAAGCCCACACTCCCTGCCCACTCAAACCCTCTCTCACTCGGCCTCAGACTGCAGCTCACTCCCTGGATGGCCTGGGCTCCAGAACCACGACCACCAAGCCCACACTCCCTGCCCACTCAAACCCTCTCTCACTCGGCCTCAGACTGCAGCTCACTCCCTGGATGGCCTGGGCTCCAGAACCACGACCACCAAGCCCACACTCCCTGCCCGCTCAAACCATCTCTCACTCGGACTGAGACTGCAGCTCACTGCATGGGCGTCCCCGACCTCCATGCCTCCAGGCCCACACTCCGTGTCCGCTCAAACCATCTCTCACTCGGACTGAGACTGCAGCTCACTGCATGGGCGTCCCCGACCTCCATGCCTCCAGGCCCACACTCCGTGTCCGCTCAAACCATCT
>NW_028159410.1:30000-37075 GCF_964263955.1 Coregonus lavaretus
AGTATTTTTAAACATTATTTGAAAAAATCGGAAAAATCGGCCGAAATTGCACTATGTCCCTTCGTGCATGGTAACCCAAATGAGAACCAGGGGGAACGGCTCCTGACTCACACAAGGCCGACATGGGTGCTCTTGGTCGGATTGGGTTGTGGGTCAGACACCCCCACATGGAAGACCGCCGGCGGTCGATGGGAGAACCAGAGACCGACTCCTGGCTCACGGAAGGCCGATTTGGGTGCACTTGGTCGGATTGGGTTGTGGGTCAGACACCCCAACATGGTTGTCCGCCGGCGGACACCAGGAGAACCAGGGACCGACTCCTGGCTCACGGAAGGCCGATTTGATGCACTTTTTTCGGATTGGGGTGGTGGTCAGACACCCCCATATGGAAATCATCCGGTTGACAACAGGAGAACCAGGGACCGACTCCTGCCTCACGGAAGGCCGATTTTGATGCACTTTTCTCGGATTGGGTTGGTGGTCAGACACCCCCATATGGATAACCGCCGGCGGACACCAGGAGAACCAGGGACCGACTCCTGGCTCCCGGAAGGCCGATTTTGATGCACTTTTCTCGGATTGGGTTGGTGGTCAGACACCCCCATATGGAAATCATCCGGTTGACACTATGAGAACCAGGGACCGACTCCTGGCTCCCGGAAGGCCGATTTTGATGCACTTTTCTCGGATTGGGTTGGTGGTCAGACACCCCCATATGGAAACCATCCGGTTGACACCAGGAGAACCAGGGACCGACTCCTGGCTCCCGGAAGGCCGATTTTGATGCACTTTTCTCGGATTGGGTTGGTGGTCAGACACCCCCATATGGAAATCATCCGGTTGACACTATGAGAACCAGGGACCGACTCCTGGCTCCCGGAAGGCCGATTTTGATGCACTTTTCTCGGATTGGGTTGGTGGTCAGACACCCCCATATGGAAACCATCCGGTTGACACCAGGAGAACCAGGGACCGACTCCTGGCTCCCGGAAGGCCGATTTTGATGCACTTTTCTCGGATTGGGTTGGTGGTCAGACACCCCCATATGGAAACCATCCGGTTGACACTATGAGAACCAGGGACCGACTCCTGGCTCCCGGAAGGCCGATTTTGATGCACTTTTCTCGGATTGGGTTGGTGGTCAGACACCCCCATATGGAAATCATCCGGTTGACACTATGAGAACCAGGGACCGACTCCTGGCTCCCGGAAGGCCGATTTTGATGCACTTTTCTCGGATTGGGTTGGTGGTCAGACACCCCCATATGGAAATCATCCGGTTGACACTATGAGAACCAGGGACCGACTCCTGGCTCCCGGAAGGCCGATTTTGATGCACTTTTCTCGGATTGGGTTGGTGGTCAGACACCCCCATATGGAAACCATCCGGTTGACACCAGGAGAACCAGGGACCGACTCCTGGCTCCCGGAAGGCCGATTTTGATGCACTTTTCTCGGATTGGGTTGGTGGTCAGACACCCCCATATGGAAATCATCCGGTTGACACTATGAGAACCAGGGACCGACTCCTGGCTCCCGGAAGGCCGATTTTGATGCACTTTTCTCGGATTGGGTTGGTGGTCAGACACCCCCATATGGAAACCATCCGGTTGACACCAGGAGAACCAGGGACCGACTCCTGGCTCCCGGAAGGCCGATTTTGATGCACTTTTCTCGGATTGGGTTGGTGGTCAGACACCCCCATATGGAAATCATCCGGTTGACACTATGAGAACCAGGGACCGACTCCTGGCTCCCGGAAGGCCGATTTTGATGCACTTTTCTCGGATTGGGTTGGTGGTCAGACACCCCCATATGGAAATCATCCGGTTGACACTATGAGAACCAGGGACCGACTCCTGGCTCCCGGAAGGCCGATTTTGATGCACTTTTCTCGGATTGGGTTGGTGGTCAGACACCCCCATATGGAAATCATCCGGTTGACACTATGAGAACCAGGGACCGACTCCTGGCTCCCGGAAGGCCGATTTTGATGCACTTTTCTCGGATTGGGGTGGTGGTCAGACACCCCCATATGGTAAACCGCCGGCGGACACTAGGAGAACCAGGGGAGGCTCTTACCTCACACATGGGGGTTTTGGGTGCCCTTGGCCGGCTTGGGGGTGACCCCAAGGGGGGGTCCAAGACCCCACACCCGGATCCATCCACAGGGGGGCGCCACAGGTCACTTTAAGCCTGATTTCACTATGGGTACCCAGGGGAGGCTGTTCACTCACACATGGGGGTTTTGGGTGCCCTTGGTCGGCATGGCTGGCTTGGGGGAGACCCCAAGAAGGGGTCCAAGCACCCACAGCCGAATCCATCCACAGGGGGGCGCCACAGGTCACTTTAGGCCTGATTTCACTGGGGGGACACTGGGGAGGCTGTTCACTCACACATGGGGGTTTTGGGTGCCCTTGGTCGGCATGGCTGGCTTGGGGGAGACCCCAAGAAGGGGTCCAAGCACCCCCACCAAGATCCATCCACAGGGGGGCGCCACAGGTCACTTTAAGCCTGATTTCACTATGGGTACACTGGGGAGGCTGTTCACTCACACATGGGGGTTTTGGGTGCCCATGGTCGGCATGGCTGGCTTGGAGGAGACCCCAAGAAGGGGTCCAAGCACCCCACCAAGATCCATCCACAGGGGGGCGCCACAGGTCACTTTAAGCCTGATTTCACTATGGGTACCCAGGGGAGGCTGTTCACTCACACATGGGGTTTTGGGTGCCCATGGCCGGCATGGATGGCTTGGGGGGGACCCCAAGAAGGGGTCCAAGACCCCACAGCCGGATCCATCCACAGGGGGGCGCCACAGGTCACTTTAGGCCGGATTTCACTATGGGGACCCAGGGGAGGCTGTTCACTCACACATGGGGTTTTGGGTGCCCTTGGTCGGCATGGCTGCTTGGGGAGACCCCAAGAAGGGGTCCAAGCACCCACAGCCGAATCCATCCACAGGGGGGCGCCACAGGTCACTTTAGGCCTGATTTCACTGGGGGGACACTGGGGAGGCTGTTCAACTCACACATGGGGGTTTTGGGTGCCCTGGTCGGCATGGCTGGCTTGGGGAGACCCCAAGAAGGGGTCCAAGCACCCCCACCAAGATCCATCCACAGGGGGGCGCCACAGGTCACTTTAAGCCTGATTTCACTATGGGTACACTGGGGAGGCTGTTCACTCACACATGGGGGTTTTGGGTGCCCATGGTCGGCATGGCTGGCTTGGAGGAGACCCCAAGAAGGGGTCCAAGCACCCCCACCAAGATCCATCCACAGGGGGGCGCCACAGGTCACTTTAAGCCTGATTTCACTATGGGTACCCAGGGGAGGCTGTTCACTCACACATGGGGGTTTTGGGTGCCCATGGCCGGCATGGATGGCTTGGGGGGGACCCCAAGAAGGGGTCCAAGACCCCACAGCCGGATCCATCCACAGGGGGGCGCCACAGGTCACTTTAGGCCGGATTTCACTATGGGGACCCAGGGGAGGCTTTTCACTCACACATGGGGTTTTGGGTGCCCTTGGTCGGCATGGCTGGCTTGGGGGGGACCCAAGAAGGGGTCCAAGACCCCACAGCCGGATCCATCCACAGGGGGGCGCCACAGGTCACTTTAGGCCGGATTTCACTATGGGGACCCAGGGGAGGCTTTTCACTCACACATGGGGGTTTTGGGTGCCCTTGGTCGGCATGGCTGCTTGGGGGGGACCCCAAGAAGGGGTCCAAGCACCCCACCAAGATCCATCCACAGGGGGGCGCCACAGGTCATTTTCACTAGGAGAACCAGGGAGGGCTCCTGACTCACACATGGGCATTCTGGGTGCCCATGGCTGGGATGGGTGAGACAGAGTCCAGCCCTCCACACACAAAAGTGACCCAGCAGGCCAGAAGAAAGGGGAGAGAGAGAGAGAGAGAACAAATAATACATGGGCACAGAGCAGCCAGCCTCCATTGGAGCTGCCTGCACAGTGCTGCCCTCCTGTGGGAAAGGTTCACACACACACTCACTCACTCACTCACACAGACACACACAGACAAACCTATTCACTTGGGGCCCTTCTCCCTCATGCCCTGCTGACATCCATGCAGGCCCACATTGACCTTTGTGACCTCTGGAGCTCCATGCACCTTGTTCTAAACTCCCTGCCTAGTAAAGGGCATCTCCCATGGGCATGAGAGTACAGCTCACTCCCCTGGAGCACCATGCCTCTTTTTAATCACTCTCTCCCTATTAAAACCCTCTCTCCCATGGGCTTGAGAGTACAGCTTACTCCTTGACCTCCAGAGGTATAGGAGGCCAAAAAAAAGGGGGACAGAGCAGACAGCCCCCAAAGGGGATGCCTGCTCTGCCCCCTATGAGACAGGTTCACTCACTCACACAGACACACCTATTCACTTGGGCCTTCTCCCTCATGCCCTGCTGACATCCATGCAGGCCCACATTGACCTTTGTGACCTCTGGAGCTCCATGCCTCTTTTTAACTCTCTCTTCCCATTAAAAGCCTCTCTCACATGGGCTTGAGAGTACAGCTTACTCCCTTGACCTCCAGAGGTATAGGAGGCCAAAAAAAAAGGGGGACAGAGCAGACAGCCCCCAAAGGGATGCCTGCTCTGCCCCCCTATGAGACAGGTTCACTCACTCACACAGACACACCTATTCACTTGGCCTTCTCTCTGTGGCCCTGCTGACAGCCATGCAGGCCCACATTGACCTTTGTGACCTCTGGAGCTCATTGCCTCCATCTCTACACTCCATGCCCAGTGAAACCCTCTCTCACTCGGCCTGAGACTGCAGCTCACTCCCTGGATGGCCTGGGCTCCAGAACCACGACCACCAAGCCCACACTCCCTGCCCACTCAAACCCTCTCTCACTCGGCCTCAGACTGCAGCTCACTCCCTGGATGGCCTGGGCTCCAGAACCACGACCACCAAGCCCACACTCCCTGCCCACTCAAACCCTCTCTCACTCGGCCTCAGACTGCAGCTCACTCCCTGGATGGCCTGGGCTCCAGAACCACGACCACCAAGCCCACACTCCCTGCCCACTCAAACCCTCTCTCACTCGGCCTCAGACTGCAGCTCACTCCTGGATGGCCTGGGCTCCAGAACCACGACCACCAAGCCACACTCCCTGCCCGCTCAAACCATCTCTCACTCGGACTGAGACTGCAGCTCACTGCATGGGCGTCCCCGACCTCCATGCCTCCAGGCCCACACTCCGTGTCCGCTCAAACCATCTCTCACTCGGACTGAGACTGCAGCTCACTGCATGGGCGTCCCCGACCTCCATGCCTCCAGGCCCACACTCCGTGTCCGCTCAAACCATCTCTCACTCGGACTGAGACTGCAGCTCACTGCATGGGCGTCCCCGACCTCCATGCCTCCAGGCCCACACTCTGTGTCCGCTCAAACCATCTCTCACTCGGACTGAGACTGCAGCTCACTGCATGGGCCTCCCCGACCTCCATGCCTCCAGGCCCACACTCCGTGTCCGCTCAAACCATCTCTCACTCGGACTGAGACTGCAGCTCACTGCATGGGCGTCCCCGACCTCCATGCCTCCAGGCCCACACTCCGTGTCCGCTCAAAACCATCTCTCACTCGGACTGAGACTGCAGCTCACTGCATGGGCGTCCCCGACCTCCATGCCTCCAGGCCCACACTCTGTGTCCGCTCAAACCATCTCTCACTCGGACTGAGACTGCAGCTCACTGCATGGGCCTCCCCGACCTCCATGCCTCCAGGCCCACACTCTGTGTCCGCTCAAACCATCTCTCACTCGGACTGAGACTGCAGCTCACTGCATGGGCCTCCCCGACCTCCATGCCTCCAGGCCCACACTCTGTGTCCGCTCAAACCATCTCTCACTCGGACTGAGACTGCAGCTCACTGCATGGGCCTCCCCGACCTCCATGCCTCCAGGCCCACACTCCGTGTCCGCTCAAACCATCTCTCACTCGGACTGAGACTGCAGCTCACTGCATGGGCCTCCCCGACCTCCATGCCTCCAGGCCCACACTCTGTGTCCGCTCAAACCATCTCTCACTCGGACTGAGACTGCAGCTCACTGCATGGGCGTCCCCGACCTCCATGCCTCCAGGCCCACACTCCGTGTCCGCTCAAACCATCTCTCACTCGGACTGAGACTGCAGCTCACTCCCTCGACCTCCATGCCTCTCCGACCTCCATGCCTCCAGGCCCACACTCCATGCCCGCTCAAACCATCTCTCACTCGGCCTGAGACTGCAGCTCACTCCCTGGGTGGCCTGGGCTCCAGAACCACGACCACCAGGCGAACCGGGGCACCCACTCTTAAGCACCCCTCCCGCGGACACAAAGTAGTCTTAAGCCCGGCCTTCAGGAACCACGCGTACCTGGTAACCCAAAACAAGCTCATCGTACCTGGTAACCCAATTTTATTTCTATTTTTTCCCCGTTCACAGACTAAGTCCCACTCAGACCTCCGCTGCCTGAGTGACGCCCTTAGCCTGCTAGTCCGACCAACCTGCTCGGACTCGGGGTGCCCACCGCCCTTGGGCTGCCTGCCCTGGTTCTTTTTTTTTTTCCGCTCAGAGACTAAGTCCCCACTCAGACCTCCACAGCCTGAGTGACGCCCTTAGCCCGCTAGTCCGACCGCCCCTGCTCGGACTCGGGGTGCCCACCGCCTGGGCTGCCCTGGTTCTTTTTTTTTTTTCCGCTCAGAGACTAAGTCCCCACTCAGACCTCCACAGCCTGAGTGACGCCCTTAGCCCGCTAGTCCGACCGCCCCTGCTCGGACTCGGGGTGCCCACCGCCCTTGGGCTGCCCTGGTTCTTTTTTTTTTTCCGCTCAGAGACTAAGTCCCCACCATTTTTTGTACCTGGTTACCTCAGAGTAACACGGGAGGAAGGTGGAGGAAGACGCCTTCCGTCCCCGACAAAAGCTTGGATCGAGGGCTGACTTTCAATAGATCGCAGCGAGTGAGCTGCTCTGCTACGTACGAAACCCTGACCCAGAATCAGGTCGTCTACGAGTGATTTAGCACCAGGTTCTCCACAAACATGCTGTGCGCATCAGGAGAGGGGCGACACTCAT
>NW_028159409.1:0-20861 GCF_964263955.1 Coregonus lavaretus
CAACAATGACCACAAACCGCTATGGAAGACAGTTGAGTGCACTACAAAGTGCTCAGTCGACACAGCGGCACCTGTTGCTATTTACACCTGGGATGATAAAAGTCCTCCAGGTCTGCAATGCATTCACAACAACAATGACCACAAGCAGCCAGAGGAGACAGTTGAGGACACCACATAGTGCTCAGTTAACACAGAGGCAAGTGCAGTTGCATCCACTGTCAAGAGAGAGGAACTGATGAGTGATAAAAGCCCTGTCCTAGCACTTCCTCCAAGCCTGGCATGCATCCATGACAAGGACCACAAGCAGCCAGAGCAGAAAGGGAAGGGCACTAGTGAAGAGGTGGATCGCTGCCCTCATGCTCACCAGCTGGTCCCAGATGCTAACTTAACTCTGGCAACCCCTCTGCTCTGCATGGCCACTAAGACGCCTGTTAGAGTGAGAGCCTCCATATTCAGGTCAGAGGATGAGGAACCCAGGCCCTGGACGCTGAAAAAGGCAAAGGTAGGTGTCCTATTTTACACTTCTACTCTACAGGGTTGGGGGTCTGTTCCATTTCAATTCAAAGCATTGAATTAAGTACTTCCTGAATTGACTGGAATTGAAATTGAATTGACCCCAACCCTGCTAATCTATGCTCATAGTATAAAACATCACCCCTTACTAGGGTTAACATTTGTATTACGTTTGGTGTGGACCCAGGAAGAACATCTATGGCTATTACAAAATCGGTTTGGGATACAAATAAACAAGTTACCTCAATTACTGTCCTCTAAATTGTGTGCCCCATGAGGCCATCAATGTATGTTGATCACTCAAATGTGTATTGAATGTGCCACATTGGAACAATATTACATCTAGAGTCAATGTCTTCCTGTTAGGATTATTGGACAGGCATTGACATTGAGAGTGAAGAGAGGAGCGTCAAGGAGGAGGTAGCCCGAGGGAGGGTTTGAAGAGTGAGGCGGACCGTGCCCATTCCAAGAGCTCCAATGGGACGGTTTCATCAGAGAGAGCAGAGACCATCCTGGGAAGAGTGGGCTTTCTGGCCATGAACCTCAAGCAGAAAGTCACATTTTTAAAGATGGAGGAAAAAGAGAAAAATAAGGAACTGAATAAGAAGTTGAAAGATGACGAGAAAGAGAGAAAGGTCTCTTGCCTCGAGGTTGTCGGGAGAGGTTGTGTTTTCTCTAGCAGGAGATAAGCTGGCTTCTTATATGTTCTTGAGTAAAGCTTAAACCATGTATTTAGATTGTATGTAGGTATTGTAGTCAGGTATTATAGGTAGTTTACTTAGGTAGTTATTGTAGGTTATTGTAGGTAATTATTGTAGGTAAGTATTCTATTCGGTGGACCCCGGCGAAGCACGAGTGCTAGCTAACCCACCACTTGGACCAACAAAGCTAGCTAGCTAGTGGGTAGCTACTGGTAACTTTTAGCAACTGTGGTTAGTTGTTTCCAATGTTATTTCACGCTTAAGAGTACCTGTAATTGAGCCAGCTAGCTACCGACCATTCAGCTGTTCTTCTAACCTCATTATCCGAGGCATTAACGTTAGATGGTTGGTGGCTGCTGTACTTAATTACAGCTACTGATTGCAGCCTGCCACCCAGTTAGCTGGCAAAATATGATTAGACAAATAATAATATTTATTTGAATGATACAGTATGTTACTAAATTGAAATTAAAATGAAATGTTTTTGTAATTATAACATTTTACGAAATGTAAAAAGAAAACTTTAAAAAATAATAATAATAACAAAAGCAAGGTAAAAAGAAAAGGAAACCGATCCAGATTCCTATTACCAGTGTGAAAACAAAGGGGGGAGGTGTCAATGTAAATAGTCCGGGTGGCCATTTGATTAATTGTTCAGCAGTCTTATGAATTGGGGATAGAAGCTGTTAAGGGGCCTTTTGGACCTAGACTTGGCACTCTGGTACCGCTTGCTGTGCGGTAGCAGAGAGAACAGTCTATGACTTGGGTGACTGGAGTCTTTGTCAATTTTTTGGGCCTCCCTCTTACACCTCCAAGTATATAGGTCCTGGATGGCAGGAAGCTTGGCTCCAGTGATGTACTGGGCCGTACGCACTACCCTCTGTAGCGCCTTACGGTCGGATGCCGAGCAGTTGCCATACCAGGCGGTGATGCAACTGGTCAGGAAGCTCTCGATGGTGCAGCTGTAGAACTTTTTGAGGATCTTGGGACCAATGCCAAATCTTTTCAGTCTCCTGAGGTGGAAAAGGCGTTGTCGTGCCCTCTTCACGACTGTCTTGGTGTGTTTGAACCATGATAGTTTGTTGGTGATGTGGACACCAAGGAACTTGAAACTCTCGACCTGCTCCACTACAGCCCCGTCGATGTGAATGGGGCGTTTTCCAAGTCCCTGTCCCTGAAAATCCTCCCCGGAGCATGATGCTGCCACCACCATGCTTCACCGTAGGGATGGTGCCAGGTTTCCTCCAAACGTGATCTCATCCCAGGTAAGAGGGGGAGTGGCAGCAGCAGCAGGTTCTCCCCATGTGAGCTGAGTCCAGTGGACCAGTCCTGTATCCCCCCACCCAGACAGCGACAGTGGTCTAAACCATGGCTAGCTATCCACAATCTGGCTCGACTAAACAAGGTTTACCAAGAGGGAAGGAGGGAGAGGAAGGTAGAGGAAGAGAAAGAGGGAGGAGAGGAAGGAGGAAAGGGAGAAAATGACTGTAAGAAGGACTGTAAGACTGTAAGAAGGAAAGCAGGGAGAAGGCCGAGCAAGAGGAAGAGGAAGAGGTGGAAGATAACAAGGAGAGTTGATCTGTCCATCACTACCATAAGGAGATCTCTTCTGGGGCCTCTTGTTATCTCCTCTTTCCCACAGAGGAGCACCTTTCGCAGGCAGCCCAGAGTAGACTCTCCGCTGAGAGAAGGCTAGCCCCTGGAGGTTTCACCTTGGATTTATACAGAGAACCCCCCAGTACTCAAACTGCTTTACATTGTAGAGGGTGATCTAATCTCATTGGAGGCGACCCAATGACCCAGAAATGCTCCATGGACAGACTTCCTCCCTGCTCCCCGTCTCGCTGGCAGGGGGCTCGTAGGAACACCCTCCCTTCCTTGACTCCAGCAACACCCCTTCTTCACCTGCCCCCCTTATCATGTTATGAGTCTCACCTACAGGTCCCGCCCCCTGGCCTACCTGTTGCAGGTGTAAGTATGGTGTGTCGGACACAGCTGCCCTCCACCTCCTCCCCCTCCTCCCCCTCCTCCCTCTTTCTCCCACTCCCCACATCTCTCGCGCTCTCTCCTCCTCCCCCTCTCTTCCCTTTAAAGCAATAGTTTAAACCTACACACTTCCTTAAACCTAAAATAAGTCAAGAAGTAATTTTGTGTGGAAGTCAAACATTTGTTCAGAACGACAAAATCGAGACCTTTACATAGCCCATCTCTCATTGTCTATAGGAGTGATGTAAACTGGTCAAATTGCCCAAATGTTAATTTAGACATTCACAAATTTTACAGATTTTGACTCTCACTAATGTCATGAAATGTTTGGCAAAGTAGTAAAGAAGGTTGTATTATACTTTTCTTGTGTACTAGATCATATGGTTTGGAAAGTGTTTTTTTTCTCAGACATAAATGAACAATTCCAGGTGAAAGCTAAAGGTCGTAGCTTCCTGGGGGGAGGGACACCACTATATTAATAAAATATTTCCCTCTTGCTAGATTGATGACTAAAGCCCTAGTGAAACAGTGCAAAATGGTTGTCAGCTCAACTGGTTAAATACAAGACCTGTTCATTGTGAAATGTATGTGTTCAAGTCTAATAATTTTGCTCTATATATTTTCTACTCTGTATGTAATTTTATCTGTTTAAGCTGTTTGGATTGTTAATTGATATAACACAGGGCACCATTGAAAAAGAGACACTGGTCTCAATTGGGATTCCCTGTAAAAATAAAGAGGAATATGATAGAGGGAATATGATAGCGAGTATTATGATGGAGTGGAATATGATGGAGAGAAATATAATAGAGAGAATATGATGGAGGGAATATGATAGAGGAATTTGATGGAGGGGAATATGATAGAGAATGAATGGAGGAATGTGTGACGCTCTTGAGCAACAAAGGTTGTCTGTTTGGTTATATCAACTGGAAAGACACGGATAAGAAAATGTTCAAACATAATTTTAAACAATACTTTTCTATAGTCAGCTGATATTGATTTCTTTATTTAATTATTTATTAAACTTAAATGCTAAACATCAATGACACCTACTCTTCAATTACATTTTTTGGGCCTATATAATTACACATCCAGCTAATTTTATCCCTCTATGAGCATGCGTACCGTAAAGATACCGTAAGGATCACTCGACTGCAACAGCTCTCGTTGATTTAATCGATCAATGGCTCAGATCACTTGACCAAGATAAACTTGTGGATGAGCTGCTTCTTGATTTTAGTGCTGCAGTTGACCTTGTTGATCATATGGCTAATAGCTGAGGCCATTGAAGAGAGATGTTTCCTTGACCCCTCATTTCTTTTTTGGAACTTTGTTACTGAGGTGACATAGATTATGGAAGACTTGTTTTACTGTAGTAAGGTAGCCTATGTATTTCATTGATGATGATGAAAAATATTGGCATTAGTGGTAGGCTGAGATCGAACAAACAACCTAAGTAAGCCTGGCTGCTATTTATGATATCTAAAACATATAGACTTTTAATTAGGCAAAACACATGTCGTTTGAATGGTCAACCATTTTACATGAGTTACAGCATTTTATTTTAATAAAAAATTAGGTTATATGGATTCATTGTATATATTAGGTATGACTGTGCTGCATAGGTACAAAAAATCTAAAATAAATAAACTAAATTGTGCCAGCATTTGATAACACATGAAAGCTGCTGTGGGTAACCATGGCAATGGGGACTCCATTGTGACATCACAAGAGTCCGATTCTGGAAGGTTACCTGTTGCACAGACAAACTGAACAGTGCAAAGAGACTGATTCAACTAACCACTGACAAATTATTAATGTCCTATTTCATTAGTGAGAGAACACACTGCTTACTTCAGAGGTAGGTTGTTATATAACTTATTGTGAATGTGTTTCAGTAGTATAACTTATTTTCAAATTACTTGTGTATGAATGTGACATTTTAAGTAGACCTAACATGACTAGTGAAACTGTTGAAGAGAGATAGTTTGCTTGAGTCCTCTTTTTGTGAGAAAATGCTTCATCCTGACACCTGAGATGTCATGCCACGGTGGATAGCTGTTTCCAATGTTATTCACGCTTAAGAGTACCTGTAATTAAGCCAGCTAGCTTTCTACCATTTCAGCCGTTTTTCTAACTTCATTATCTGAGGCATCAGCGTTAGGTAGTTAGTACCTACTGTACTTAATTACACCTACTGATTGCAGAAGACAAATATCAGCTGGCGTCGGGTAAGTTTGGCTTTGTACATAGCTTGGGCTTTGTCGAGTAAGGCTTAATTATGTATTTAGAACGTAGTTGGTTATTGTAAGTAGGCATCGCGGGCTGTTGTGGATAGTTATTGTAGGTTAGCATTATATTCGGCTATGCCGGGGATTAGCACGAAGCTAGCCAGCTAGCTAGCCGTGTCTCATACAAAGTCAACACAGTAGCCAATCACGACTAGCTAACTGTACCGCAGCAGCTAAATACAATATATTTGTACTAGCTAGCCAACGTTTAATTATTTCTGCGTTATGATAGGAACTAGACACAGACACAAATTATCTGTTTAGCGTGTTAAAACACTATCGGTCGTTTGATGTTACCAAGTATTGGTGCTAAACTGTGTGTTATTGGATGCTAGCATGCTTGTTGGCTAAAGCGTCATAGCTAGGCACCTTGGGCTGTTGTGGGTGGCTATTGTAGGTAGCACGTAGCTAGCTAGCCGTTTTCCAAACAAAGTCAACACAGTAGGCATTGCTAGTTAGCCAACATGACCAGCCAAATGTACTGTAGCTGCTAAATACAATATATTTGTGCTAGCTAGCCAACGTAATTCGTTAACACACAAATTATCTGTTTAGTGTGTTAGCTCACTACTGTTCGTTTGTTGTAACCAAGTATTGGTGCTAAACTGTGTGTTATTGGATGCTAGCATGCTGGTCAGCCATGGTGCCATTTGTGCTAAACTGTGTGTTATTGGATGCTAGCATGCTAGTCAGCAATGGTGCCATTGGTGCTAAACTGTGTGTTATTGGATGCTAGCATGCTAGTCAGCCATGGTGTCATATTTAGCTAGCTGAACAAAGCAAGTTGAGTCTATTCCTTGAAACATTGAACTGCTGTAGTTCACAACAATTCTAATTTCTAAAAGTGGAAGTTGGGAGAGTTTTTATCTGGATGGTTCAGTGAAACAATTATAGTTTCTGAGGTGTAAGTTTTGGCGAGGGAGGCCCTACTCACTCCTTTTCCTGATGTTTAATTTATTTCATTCCGATCTCCTCTGCATTATTGTAGCCATTTGCTACAGCCTGTCAACTATGCCTCTGCCTATCCCTGTTCTCTCCTCTCCGCACAGGCCACACAAACACCTCACACCGCGTGGCTGCTGCCTCTAACCTGGTGGTCCCTGCACGCACCCCACACCTGGAGTTCCAGGTCTCAGGCAGCCTCTGGAACTGCCGTTCTGCTGCCAACAAAGCTGACTTCATCCCAGCCTATGCTAACCTCCATTCCCTCGACTTCCTGGCGCTGACGGAAACATGGATTACCACTGAAAACACTGCTACTCCTACTGCTCTCTCCTCGTCTGACCATGTGTTCTCGCATACCCCGAGAGCATCTGGTCAGAGGGGTGGTGGCACAGGAATCCTCATCTCTCCCAAGTGGACATTCTCAATTTTTCCCCTAACCCATCTGTCTATCTCCTCATTTGAATTCCATGCTGTCACAGTCACTAGCCCATCTAAGCTTAATATCCTTGTCATCTATCGCCCTCCAGGTTCCCTTGGAGAGTTAATCAATGAGCTTGACGCCTTGATAAGCTCCTTTCCTGAGGATGGCTCACCCCTCACAGTTTTGGGGGATTTCAACCTCCCTACGTCTACATTTGACTCATTTCTCTCTGCCTCCTTCTTTCCACTCCTCTCCTCTTTTGACCTCACCCTCTCACCGTCCCTCCCTACTCACAAGGCAGGCAATACGCTTGACCTCATCTTTACTAGATGCTGCTCTTCTACTAATCTCACTGCAACTCCCCTCCATGTCTCCGACCACTACTTTGTGTCCTTTTCTCTCTCGCTCTCCTCCAACACTACTCACTCTGCCCCTACACAGATGGTAATGCGCCGCCGCAACCTTCGCTCTCTCTCCCAATACTCTCTCCTCTTCCATCCTATCATCACTTCCCTCTGCTCAATCCTTCTCCCTCCAATCTCCTGATTCTACCTCCTCAACCCTCCTCTCCTCCCTTTCTGCATCCTTTGACTCTCTGTGTCCCCTATCCTCCCGGCCGGCTCGGTCCTCCCCTCCAGCTCCGTGGCTTGATGACTCATTGCGAGCTCACAGAACAGAGCTCCGGGCAGCGGAGCGGAAATGGAAGAAAACTAAACTCCCTGCCGACCTGGCATCTTTTCACTCCCTCCTCTCTACATTTTCTTCATCTGTTTCTGCTGCTAAGGCACTTTCTACCACTCTAAATTCCAAGCATCTGCCTCTAACCCTAGGAAGCTCTTTGCCACATTCTCCTCCCTGCTGAATCCCCCCCCCCCCCTCCCCCCCTCCTCTCTCTCGGTGGATGACTTCGTCAACCACTTTGAAAAGAAGGTTGACGACATCCGATCCTCGTTTGTTAAGTCTAATGACACTGCTGGTCCTACTCACACTGCCCTACCCTATGCTTTGACTTCTTTCTCCCCTCTCTCTCCAGATAAAATCCTGCGACTTGTGACTGCAGGCCGCCCAACAACCTGCCCGCTTGACCCCATCCCCTCCTCTCTTCTCCAGACCATCTCCGGTGACCTTCTCCCCTACCTCACCTCGCTGATCAACTCATCCTTGACCGCTGGCTATGTCCCTTCCGTCTTCAAGAGAGCGAGAGTTGCACCCCTTCTCAAAAAACCAACACTCGATCCCACTGACGTCAACAACTACAGACCAGTATCCCTTCTTTCTTTTCTTTCCAAAACTATTGAGCGTGCCGTCTTTAGCCAACTCTCTTGCTATCTCTCTCAGAATGACCTTCTAGATCCAAACCAGTCAGGTTTCAGGACTGGTCATTCAACTGAGACTGCTCTTCTCTGTGTCACGGAGGCTCTCCGCACTGCTAAAGCTAACTCTCTCTCCTCTGCTCTTGTCCTTCTAGACCTGTCTGCTGCCTTTGATACTGTGAACCATCAGATCCTCCTCTCCACCCTCTCCGAGCTGGGCATCTCCGGCGCAGCTCACTCCTGGATTGCGTCCTACCTGACCGGTCGCTCCTACCAAGTGGCGTGGCGAGAAGCTGTCACCGCACCACGTGCTCTCACCACTGGTGTCCCCCAGGGCTCAGTTCTAGGCCCTCTCCTATTCTCCCTATTCACCAAGTCACTTGGCTCTGTCATATCCTCACATGGCCTCTCCTATCATTGCTACGCTGACGATACACAACTAATCTTTTCCTTTCCCCCTTCTGATAACCAGGTGGCGAATCGCATCTCTGCATGTCTGGCAGACATATCAGTATGGATGTCGGATCACCACCTCAAGCTGAACCCTGGCAAGACGGAGCTGCTCTTCCTCCCGGGGAAGGACTGCCCGTTCCATGACCTCGCCATCACGATTGACAACTCCGTTGTGTCCTCCTCCCAGAGTGCGAAGAGCCTTGGCGTGACCCTGGACAACACCCTGTCGTTCTCCGCTAACATCAATGCGGTGACCCGATCCTGCAGATCCACGCTCTACAACATTCGGAGAGTACGACCCTGCCTTACACAGGAAGCGGCACAGGTCCTAATCCAGGCACTTGTCATCTCCCGTCTGGATTACTGCAACTCGCTGTTGGCTGGGCTCCCTGCCTGTGCCATTAAACCCCTACAACTCATCCAGAATGCCGCCGCCCGTCTGGTGTTCAACCTTCCCAAGTTCTCTCACGTCACCCCCCTCCTCCGCACACTCCACTGGCTTCCAGTTGAAGCTCGCATCCGTTACAAGACCATGGTGCTTGCTTATGGAGCAGTGAGGGGAACGGCACCGCCGTACCTTCAGGCTCTGATCAGTCCCTACACCCAAACGAGGGCATTGCGTTCATCCACCTCTGGCCTGCTGGCTCCCCTTCCTCTGCGGAAGCATAGCTCCCGCTCAGCCCAGTCAAAACTGTTCGCTGCTCTGGCACCCCAATGGTGGAACAAGCACCCTCACGACGCCAGGACAGCGGAGTCACTCACCACCTTCCGGAGACATTTGAAACCCCACCTCTTTAAGGAATACCTGGGATAGGATAATGTAATCCTTCTACCCCCCGTACCCCAACCCACCCCCCCCAAAAAAAATAAAAAAAAAGAGGAAAAAAAAATTAAAAATAAAATTGTAAAGTGGTTATCCCACTAGCTATAGGGTGAATGCACCAATTTGTAAGTCACTCTGGATAAGAGCGTCTGCTAAATGGGGTAAATGTGCCCTTGAGCAAGGCACTTAACCCTAATTGCTCCTGTAAGTCGCTCTGGATAAGAGCGTCTGCTAAATGACTAAAATGTAAAATGTAAATGTAATGTTACAATTGTAGTGAGCCAGCCTAATGGCTAATGCATTCTATTGATGACAGAAAAAAAACCTCTCTCTGTGTTAATCACCAACATATGTTGTAATAAATTATCTCAATAAATATGTACCAAAAGAGTAGGTTGTGTAAAAAAACAAGTACGCCTACCTAATTTGTAGCTGATTCATTTCTAATAAGAATAATATGTTCTTAATTGAATGGACATCCATTTCAAATGGTTGAATTGATAGACCTCTTTAAATTGAGGTGCACTCAAGGGCACTCAAAGAGAAGACTGGCATTTTTACCTCCTTGGTTTTTAAAATAGATGAAACTGTACAAGTTAGGTCCTGCATGGATATAGAGTCATTTTCTACCCAAAACACAGTGTTTTCAATGATATGATGGAAGTGATTAGTGTGGTTTGTGAGAACCAGGCCCAATATGGAGTAGAGCTACATGAGGGGTTGAATAAGGCTCAATAGTAAGGTAGAGAAAGACCCTGAAGTTTGCTTTTTAAAGTCTGTGTTGTGCTTTTTCATCTGCATTGGCAACGCCTTGCATCACAATGATGATGTCATGAAGGATATTGTTCACGAAATGATAAGAACAGCCAAAATCGATTCATTTGAACTTGGTCGCTTTTCCAGTAGCCAACTTTTTACTAGTAATTCAGATAGGCCTATTGCCTAAACATATCTGGATCAGGATTCTCACTTGCTTAATTGTAAGTAGCTGGGAAGAAAACGTGTGCACATTGTAAAGAGATGCATTATTATTTGGTTAGCAACACCCACTTACTACAACGTTGTGTATTTTCCAGAGTTATTGTTAGCTAAGAGGAAGACATGGAGGGTTCAACGCTGACACAGAGGAGGGGTGAGTGTCGGTTGGAGGAAAGGGCGATCTAGACAGACTACGTGATGGAGCTGGGAGCCAGGTTGGCTCTGGTTTTGCAGATCCAGAAGGATCAGGAGAAGAAGATGAAGAGGATTTGGTTCAAGTCGAGGAAAATGCCAAGACTGATTGAGGAGGTAACAAGACCAACTTTGACAAAGTCGACAAGAGTTCTGTTTAACAATATTAATTAAAGCAAATATAAGTTATTGTGAGGGCAAAATGTTCCATATGCCATGGAATGTAAGCTAACAATGTTTTGTCCTTATTTCTTTTTGTATTAGGCTACACCATGGCAATGCTTATAACTGTTCTTGTCTAAATGTGTTGTATCGTGTCTGTCTGTTTCAGTGAATTTATGTCCTCAGTTCTTATGGTTGTCTGGTCATAAAAAATAAACAACCGTTCTATCATAGACGCTCATATCAGGATTATGTGGTTGTCTCACCTAGCTACCTTAAGTTGAATGCACTAACTAACTATAAGTCGTTCTGGGTAAAAGCGTCTGATAAATGGCTAAAATGTCAAATGTTATGCTGGGTGTGGGGCATGTATTTTTACACTTAGCTGGCCCATTGGCTAGGGGACCAAGGGTTGGGACAGATTGGTGCAGAGCATCTTAGAGGACACTATATATATATATATATATGTGATGTATAAGTAAGTAGTGCTGACTCATACAGTATGTATGTATGTACTGAATGTGATCACTTTCATCATGTCTGTTTCTTTTCTCACGCAGAATGTGTGAGATGTGAGCAACTGTCCTCTCACTGAGTTCATGGCTCCCTGTATTGACTCCCTCCCACCACTGGCTTTCACCAATCAGAGGCCTATACCTACCATGTTGCATCCCCCCTCTCCATTTGCCATACGCGCTCAGGATGCACAGCGGTTCATTGTATTTTCATACTTTGTCCCTGAAACCTGCCAGTCTGCTGAATGCCCAGTTGCCACAGAGGCCACTGCAGACGTATCTACAGGTATACGAGAGGACCTATGGACAGATATACATCTTTCCTCAATGCTGCATCGATACCTGCCACACTTCTTTGACGAAGACTCCATGCAGCCACATCAGGCAGTAGAGGGCACCACTGAGGTCTCAGTTGCTCCAGTGGCAATATCTAATGTTGAGGAAGAAGACAGATTCTATCATTACTCCCTCCCACCCCTGGCTCAGCGGTTCATTGGCAATTCATTCAATTTCCTCGAAACCTCTAAGCCTGCTGTTTCAGCCACAGAGTGCCCAGTTGCCACAGAGACCACTGCTACCACAGCCACTGTCAAGGGAGAGAATCGATGGGCAGCTAGAAGTCTTCCTTCAGTGCTGCCTACATGCCTGCCAACAGTCTTTGACGATGACTTCATGCCATCAGAGCAGACAGTAGAGGATACCTATGAGGTCTCAGTTGCTACAGAGACCACTGCAGGCACAGCTACTGTTGATTTTGGAGTGTACAGATCAGCAGCTAAATGCCCTGTCCCAATGCTGCCTCCAAGTCTGCCACTTGTCTTTGAAGTTGACTACAAACTGCCAGGGGAGGCAGTAGAGGACAACACCAAGTGTCCAGTTATCAGTGAAACAAACAATGATGTGTCCACTCACCTCAAAGAGGACATGGCAGCTGATCAAAGCCCTCCTGACCCTGCAGCACTGCCTCCAAGCTCGCCATGTATCCGAGACTCTGACCACAAACTGACAGAGGAGACAAAAGAGGATGCCACCGAGTCCTCCGTTACCACAGCGATCACTGCAGGCACATCCATTGTCCAGGGAGAGAACCTGTTGGGTGATAAAAGCCCGGCTCCAATGCTGCCTTCAAAGTTGCCACACATTCTAGACAATGGCCACAAGCAGCCAGAGGAGGCAGTAGAGGACACCACCAAGAGTCAAGTGTCCAGGGAAGCGGCCGTTTCCGTCTCCACTGTCCACACTCTGCCAGGGGAGGCAGTAGAGGACACCAACAAGTGTCCAGTTGCCAGCGAAGCAGCCGTTTCTGTGTCCACTGTCCACACGGAGGAGTGTTTGGCTGATAAAAGTCCTCCTGCACCTGCAACACTGCCTCTAATCCTGACCTGCACCCACAACAATGACAACACAAACCGCTATGGAAGACAGTTGAGTGCACTACAAAGTGCTCAGTCGACACAGAGGCAACTGTTGCTATTTACACCTGGGATGATAAAAGTCCTCCAGGTCTGCAATGCATTCACAACAACAATGACCACAAGCAGCCAGAGGAGACAGTTGAGGACACCACATAGTGCTCAGTTAACACAGAGGCAAGTGCAGTTGCATCCACTGTCAAGAGAGAGGAACTGATGAGTGATAAAAGCCCTGTCCTAGCACTTCCTCCAAGCCTGGCATGCATCCATGACAAGGACCACAAGCAGCCAGAGCAGAAAGGGAAGGGCACTAGTGAAGAGGTGGATCGCTGCCCTCATGCTCACCAGCTGGTCCCAGATGCTAACTTAACTCTGGCAACCCCTCTGCTCTGCATGGCCACTAAGACGCCTGTTAGAGTGAGAGCCTCCATATGCAGGTCAGAGGATGAGGAACCCAGGCCCTGGACGCTGAAAAAGGCAAAGGTAGGTGTCCTATTTTACACTTCTACTCTACAGGGTTGGGGGTCTGTTCCATTTCAATTCAAAGCATTGAATTAAGTACTTCCTGAATTGACTGGAATTGAAATTGAATTGACCCCAACCCTGCTAATCTATGCTCATAGTATAAAACATCGCCCCTTACTAGGGTTAACATTTGTATTACGTTTGGTGTGGACCCAGGAAGAACATCTATGGCTATTACAAAATCGGTTTGGGATACAAATAAACAAGTTACCTCAATTACTGTCCTCTAAATTGTGTGCCCCATGAGGCCATCAATGTATGTTGATCACTCAAATGTGTATTGAATGTGCCACATTGGAACAATATTACATCTAGAGTCAATGTCTTCCTGTTAGGGTTATTGGACAGGCATTGACATTGAGAGTGAAGAGAGGAGCGTCAAGGAGGAGGTGAGCCCGAGGGAGGGTTTGAAGAGTGAGGCGGACCGTGCCCATTCCAAGAGCTCCAATGGGACGGTTTCATCAGAGAGAGCAGAGACCATCCTGGGAAGAGTGGGCTTTCTGGCCATGAACCTCAAGCAGAAAGTCACATTTTTAAAGATGGAGGAAAAAGAGAAAAATAAGGAACTGAATAAGAAGTTGAAAGATGACGAGAAAGAGAGAAAGGTCTCTTGCCTCGAGGTTGTCGGGAGAGGTTGTGTTTTCTCTAGCAGGAGATAAGCTGGCTTCTTATATGTTGTTGAGTAAAGCTTAAACCATGTATTTAGATTGTATGTAGGTATTGTAGTCAGGTATTATAGGTAGTTTACTTAGGTAGTTATTGTAGGTTATTGTAGGTAATTATTGTAGGTAAGTATTCTATCCGGTGGACCCCGGCGAAGCACGAGTGCTAGCTAACCCACCACTTGGACCAACAAAGCTAGCTAGCTAGTGGGTAGCTACTGGTAACTTTTAGCAACTGTGGTTAGTTGTTTCCAATGTTATTTCACGCTTAAGAGTACCTGTAATTGAGCCAGCTAGCTACCGACCATTCAGCTGTTATTCTAACCTCATTATCCGAGGCATTAACGTTAGATGGTTGGTGGCTGCTGTACTTAATTACAGCTACTGATTGCAGCCTGCCACCCAGTTAGCTGGCAAAATATGATTAGACAAATAATAATATTTATTTGAATGATACAGTATGTTACTAAATTGAAATTAAAATGAAATGTTTTTGTAATTATAACATTTTACGAAATGTAAAAAGAAAACTTTAAAAAATTATAATAATAACAAAAGCAAGGTAAAAAGAAAAGGAAACCGATCCAGATTCCTATTACCAGTGTAAAAACAAAGGGGGGAGGTGTCAATGTAAATAGTCCGGGTGGCCATTTGATTAATTGTTCAGCAGTCTTATGAATTGGGGATAGAAGCTGTTAAGGAGCCTTTTGGACCTAGACTTGGCACTCTGGTACCGCTTGCTGTGCGGTAGCAGAGAGAACAGTCTATGACTTGGGTGACTGGAGTCTTTGTCAATTTTTTGGGCCTCCCTCTTACACCTCCAAGTATATAGGTCCTGGATGGCAGGAAGCTTGGCTCCAGTGATGTACTGGGCCGTACGCACTACCCTCTGTAGCGCCTTACGGTCGGATGCCGAGCAGTTGCCATACCAAGCGGTGATTCAACTGGTCAGGAAGCTCTCGATGGTGCAGCTGTAGAACTTTTTGAGGATCTTGGGACCAATGCCAAATCTTTTCAGTCTCCTAAGGTGGAAAAGGCGTTGTCGTGCCCTCTTCACGACTGTCTTGTTGTGTTTGAACCATGATAGTTTGTTGGTGATGTGGACACCAAGGAACTTGAAACTCTCGACCTGCTCCACTAAAGCCCCGTCGATGTGAATGGGGCGTGTTCCCAGTCCCTGTCCCTGAAAATCCTCCCCGGAGCATGATGCTGCCACCACCATGCTTCACCGTAGGGATGGTGCCAGGTTTCCTCCAAACGTGATCTCATCCCAGGTAAGAGGGGGAGTGGCAGCAGCAGCAGGTTCTCCCCATGTGAGCTGAGTCCAGTGGACCAGTCCTGTATCCCCCCACCCAGACAGCGACAGTGGTCTAAACCATGGCTAGCTATCAATCAATCAATCAATCAATTTTATTTTATATAGCCCTTCATACATCAGCTGATATCTCGAAGTGCTGTACAGAAACCCAGCCTAAAACCCCAAACAGCTAGTGATGCAGGTGTAGAAGCACGGTGGCTAGGAAAAACTCCCTAGAAAGGCCAAAACCTAGGAAGAAACCTAGAGAGGAACCAGGCTATGAGGGGTGGCCAGTCCTCTTCTGGCTGTGCCGGGTGGAGATTATAACAGAACCATGCCAAGATGTTCAAAAATGTTCATAAGTGACAAGCATGGTCAAATAATAATCAGGAATAAATCTCAGTTGGCTTTTCATAGCCGATCATTAAGAGTTTAAAAACAGCAGGTCTGGGACAGGTAGGGGTTCCATAACCGCAGGCAGAACAGTTGAAACTGGAATAGCAGCAAGGCCAGGCGGACTGGGGACAGCAAGGAGTCACCACGGCCGGCAGTCCCGACGTATGGTCCTAGGGCTCAGGTCTCTCAGTTGGCAATTCATATCCGATCATTAAGAGTCGAAAACAGCAGGTCTGGGACAGGTAGGGGTTTCGTAACCGCAGGCAGAACAGTTGAAACTGGAACAGCAGCAAGGCCAGGCGGACTGGGGACAGCAAGGTGTCAGCATGCCCGATAGTCCCGACGTATGGTCCCAGGGCTCAGGTTCTCAGAGAGAAAGAGAGAACGAGAGAATTAGAGAGAGCATACTTAAATTCACACAGGACACTGGATAAGACAGGAAAAGTACTCTAGGTATAACCAACTGACCCCAGCCCCCCGACACATAAACTACTGCAGCATAAATACTGGAGGCTGAGACAGGAGCGGTCCGGAGACACTGTGGCCCCATCCGAAGAAACCCCCGGACAGGGCCAAACAGGGAGGATATAACCCCACCCACTCTGCCAAAGCACAGCCCCCGCACCACTATAGGGATATCCTCAACCACCAACTTACAATCCTGAGACAAGGCCGAGTATAGCCCACAAAGGTCTCCACCACAGCACAAACCAAGGGGGGGGGCGCCAACCCAGACAGGAAGATCACGTCAGTAACTCAACCCACTCAAGTGACGCACCCCTCCCAGGGACGGCATGAAAGAGCACCAGCAAGCCAGTGACTCAGCCCCTGTAACAGGGTTAGAGGCAGAGAATCCCAGTGGAGAGAGGGGAACCGGCCTGGCAGAGACAGCAAGGGCGGTTCGTTGCTCCAGAGCCTTTCCGTTCACCTTCACACTCCTGGGCCAGACTACACTCAATCATATGACCTACTGAAGAGATAAGTCTTCAGTAAAGACTTAAAGGTTGAGACCGAGTCTGCGTCTCTCACATGGGTAGGCAGACTGTTCCATAAAAATTGAGATCTATAGGAGAAAGCCCTGCCTCCCGCTGTTTGCTTAGAAATTCTAGGGACAATTTGGAGGCCTGCGTCTTGTGACCGTAGCGTACGTATTGGTATGTACGGCAGGACCAACTCGGAAAGATAGGTAGGAGCAAACCCATGTAACGCTTTATAGGTTAACAGTAAAACCTTGAAATCAGCCCTTGCCTTAACAGGAAGCCAGTGTAGGGAAGCTAGCACTGGAGTAATATGATCAAATTTCTTGGTTCTAGTCAGGATTCTAGCAGCCGTATTTAGCACTAACTGAAGTTTATTTAGTGCTTTATCCGGGTAGCCGGAAAGTAGAGCATTGCAGTAGTCTAACCTAGAAGTAACAAATGCATGGATTAATTTTTCTGCATCATTTTTGGACAGAAAATTTCTGATTTTTGCAATGTTACGTAGATGGAAAAAAGCTGTCCTTGAAACAGTCTTGATATGTTCGTCAAAAGAGAGATCAGGGTCAAGTGTAACGCCGAGGTCCTTCACAGTTTTATTTGAGACGACTTTACAACCATCAAGATGAATTGTCAGATTTAACAGAAGATCTCTTTGTTTCTTGGGACCTAGAACAAGCATCTCTGTTTTGTCCGAGTTTAAGAGTAGAAAGTTTTCAGCCATCCACTTCCTTATGTCTGAAACACAGGCTTCTAGCGAGGGCAATTTTGGGGCTTCACCATGTTTCATTGAAATGTACAGCTGTGTGTCATCCGCATAGCAGTGAAAGTTAACATTATGTTTTCGAATAACATCCCCAAGAGGTAAAATATATAGTGAAAACAATAGTGGTCCTAAAACGGAACCTTGAGGAACACCGAAATGTACAGTTGATTTGTCAGAGGACAGACCATTCACAGAGACAAACTGATATCTTTCCGACAGGTAAGATCTAAACCAGGCCAGAACTTGTCCGTGTAGACCAATTTGGGTTTCCAGTCTCTCCAAAAGAATGTGGTGATCGATGGTGTCAAAGGCAGCACTAAGGTCTAGTAGCACGAGGACAGATGCAGAGCCTCGGTCTGACGCCATTAAAAGGTAATTTACCACCTTCACAAGTGCAGTCTCAGTGCTATGATGGGGTCTAAAACCAGACTGAAGCATTTCGTATACATTGTTTGTCTTCAGAAAGGCAGTGAGTTGCTGCGCAACAGCTTTTTCTAAAATTTTTGAGAGGAATGGAAGATTCGATATAGGCCGATAGTTTTTTATATTTTCCGGGTCAAGGTTTGGCTTTTTCAAGGGAGGCTTTATCACTGCCACTTTTAGTGAGTTAGGTACACATCCGGTGGATAGAGAGCTGTTTATTATGTTCAACATAGGAGGGCCAAGCACAGGAAGCAGCTCCTTCAGCAGTTTAGTAGGAATGGGATCCAGTATGCAGCTTGAAGGTTTTGAGGCCATGATTATTTTCATCATTGTGTCAAGAGATATAGTACTAAAACACTTAAGTGTCTCTCCCGATCCCAGGCCCTCGCAGAGCTGTGCAGATCCAGGACAGCTAAGCCCTGGAGGAATACGCAGATTCAAAGAGGAGTCCGTAATTTGCTTTCTAATGGTCATGATCTTTTCCTCAAAGAAGTTCATGAATTTATTACTGCTGAAGTGAAAGCCATCCTCTTTTGGGGAATGCTGCTTTTTAGTTAGCTTTGCAACAGTATCAAAAAGAAATTTTGGATTGTTCTTATTTTCCTCGATTAAGTTGGAAAAGTAGGATGATCGAGCAGCAGTGAGGGCTCTTCGGTACTGCACGGTACTGTCTTTCCAAGCTAGTCGGAAGACTTCCAGTTTGGTGTGGCGCCATTTCCGTTCCAATTTCCTGGTAGCTTGCTTCAAAGCTCGGGTATTTTCTGTATACCAGGGAGCTAGTTTCTTATGACAAATGTTTTTCGTTTTTAGGGGTGCAACTGCATCTAGGGTATTGCGCAAGGTTAAATTGAGTTCCTCAGTTAAGTGGTTAACTGATTTTTGTCCTCTGACGTCCTTGGGTAGACAGAAGGAGTCTGGAAGGGCATCAAGGAATTTTTGTGTTGTCTGAGAATTTATAGCACGACTTTTGATGCTCCTTGGTTGGGGTCTGAGCAAATTATTTGTTGCGATTGCAAACGTAATAAAATGGTGGTCCGATAGTCCAGGATTATGTGGAAAAACATTAAGATCTACAACATTTATTCCATGGGACAAAACTAGGTCCAGAGTATGACTGTGGCAGTGAGTAGGTCCAGAGACATGTTGGACAAAACCCACTGAGTCGATGATGGCTCCGAAAGACTTTTGGAGTGGGTCTGTGGACTTTTCCATGTGAATATTAAAATCACCAAAAATTAGAATATGATCTGCTATAACTACAAGGTCTGATAGGAATTCAGGAAACTCAGAGAGGAACGCTGTATATGGCCCAGGAGGCCTGTAAACAGTAGCTATAAAAAGTGATTGAGTAGGCTGCATAGATTTCATGACTAGAAGCTCAAAAGACGAAAACGCCATTTTTTTTTTTTGTAAATTGAAATTTGCTATCGTAAATGTTAGCAACACCTCCGCCTTTGCGGGATGCACGGGGGATATGGTCACTAGTGTAACCAGGAGGTGAGGCCTCGTTTAACACAGTAAATTCATCAGGCTTAAGCCATGTTTCAGTCAGGCCAATCACATCAAGATTATGATCAGTGATTAGTTCATTGACTATGACTGCCTTTGAAGTGAGGGATCTAACATTAAGTAACCCTATTTTGAGATGTGAGGTATCACGATCTCTTTCAATAATGGCAGGAATGGAGGAAGTCTTTATCCTAATAAGATTGCTAAGGTGAACACCGCCATGTTTAGTTCTGCCCAACCTAGGTCGAGGCACAGACACAGTCTCAATGGGTATGGCTGAGCTGACTACACTGACTGTGCTATTGGCAGACTCCACTAAGCTGGCAGGTTGGCTAACAGCCTGCTGCCTGGCCTGCACCCTATTTCACTGTGGGGCTAGAGGGGTTAGAGCCCCATCTATGTTGGTAGATAAGATGAGAGCACCCCTCCAGCTAGGATGGAGTCCGTCACTCCTCAGCAGGTCAGGCTTGGTCCTGTTTGTGGGTGAGTCCCAGAAAGAGGGCCAATTATCTACAAATTCTATCTTTTGGGAGGGGCAGAAAACAGTTTTCAACCAGCGATTGAGTGCTGAGACTCTGCTGTAGAGCTCGTCACTCCCCCTAACTGGGAGGGGGCCAGAGACAATTACTCGATGCCGACACATCTTTCTAGCTAATTTACACGCTGAAGCTATGTTGCACTTGGTGACCTCTGACTGTTTCATCCTAAAATCGTTGGTGCCGACGTGGATAACAATATCTCTATACTCTCTACACTCGCCAGATTTAGTTTTAGCCAGCACCAACTTTAGATTAGCCTTAACGTCGGTAGCCCTGCCCCCTGGTAAACAGTGTATGATCGCTGGGTGATTCGTTTTAAGTCTAATACTGCGGGTAATGGAGTCGCCAATGACTAGGGTTTTCAATTTGTCAGAGCTAATGGTGGGAGCCTTCGGCGTCTCAGACCCCGTAACGGGAGGAGTAGAGACAGGAGAAGACTCAGACTCAGACTCCGACTCGCTACATAATGGGGAAAACCGGTTGAAGGTTTCTGTCGGCTGAATGAGCGACACCGGTTGAGCATTCCAACAGCATTTCCCTCCAGAAGCCATGAGAAAGTTGTCCGGCTGCGGGGACTGTGCGGGGGGATTTATACTAACGTTACTATCTGTACTTACTGGTGGCACAGACGCTGTTTCTTCCTTTCCTACACTGAAATTACCCTTGCCTAACGATTGCGTCTGAAGCTGGGCTTGTAGCACAGCTATTCTCGCCGTAAGGCGATCGTTCTCCTGTATATTATGAGTACAGCGACTGCAATTAGAAGACATCATGTTAATGTTGCTACTTAGCTTCGGCTGTTGACGGTGTTGACGAACCATGTCCAGATAAAGCGTCCGGAGTGAAAAAGTTGAATGAGGGAAAAAAGTTACGATGGAAAAACTAAAAATATAAACGGTAATTAAAAACAAAACAAAAAAACATAAAGTTGTCAGCTAGCAAAATAAAGTAAAGTTGGCAGCAAAAACGCACAGCAACAAAACGCACAGCAACACGTCTGCAGATTCAACAGGAAGTTGTATCCACAATCTGGCTCGACTAAACAAGGTTTACCAAGAG
>NW_028159408.1:10000-20000 GCF_964263955.1 Coregonus lavaretus
GGACACCAGGAGAACCAGGGACCGACTCCTGCCTCACGGAAGGCCGATTTGATGCACTTTTTTCGGATTGGGGTGGTGGTCAGACACCCCCATATGGAAATCATCCGGTTGACAACAGGAGAACCAGGGACCGACTCCTGCCTCACGGAAGGCCGATTTTGATGCACTTTTCTCGGATTGGGTTGGTGGTCAGACACCCCAACATGGTTGTCCGCCGGCGGACACCAGGAGAACCAGGGACCGACTCCTGGCTCACGGAGGCCGATTTTGATGCACTTTTTTCGGATTGGGGTGGTGGTCAGACACCCCCATATGGAAATCATCCGGTTGACAACAGGAGAACCAGGGACCGACTCCTGGCTCCCGGAAGGCCGATTTTGATGCACTTTTTTCGGATTGGGTTGGTGGTCAGACACCCCCATATGGAAACCATCCGGTTGACACTATGAGAACCAGGGACCGACTCCTGGCTCCCGGAAGGCCGATTTTGATGCACTTTTTTCGGATTGGGTTGGTGGTCAGACACCCCCATATGGAAACCATCCGGTTGACACTATGAGAACCAGGGACCGACTCCTGGCTCCCGGAAGGCCGATTTTGATGCACTTTTTTCGGATTGGGTTGGTGGTCAGACACCCCCATATGGAAACCATCCGGTTGACACTATGAGAACCAGGGACCGACTCCTGGCTCCCGGAAGGCCGATTTTGATGCACTTTTCTCGGATTGGGTTGGTGGTCAGACACCCCCATATGGAAACCATCCGGTTGACACTATGAGAACCAGGGACCGACTCCTGGCTCCCGGAAGGCCGATTTTGATGCACTTTTCTCGGATTGGGTTGGTGGTCAGACACCCCCATATGGAAATCATCCGGTTGACACTATGAGAACCAGGGACCGACTCCTGGCTCCCGGAAGGCCGATTTTGATGCACTTTTCTCGGATTGGGTTGGTGGTCAGACACCCCCATATGGAAATCATCCGGTTGACACTATGAGAACCAGGGACCGACTCCTGGCTCCCGGAAGGCCGATTTTGATGCACTTTTTTCGGATTGGGTTGGTGGTCAGACACCCCCATATGGAAACCATCCGGTTGACACTATGAGAACCAGGGACCGACTCCTGGCTCCCGGAAGGCCGATTTTGATGCACTTTTCTCGGATTGGGTTGGTGGTCAGACACCCCCATATGGAAATCATCCGGTTGACAACAGGAGAACCAGGGACCGACTCCTGGCTCCCGGAAGGCCGATTTTGATGCACTTTTCTCGGATTGGGTTGGTGGTCAGACACCCCCATATGGAAATCATCCGGTTGACAACAGGAGAACCAGGGACCGACTCCTGGCTCCCGGAAGGCCGATTTTGATGCACTTTTCTCGGATTGGGTTGGTGGTCAGACACCCCCATATGGAAATCATCCGGTTGACAACAGGAGAACCAGGGACCGACTCCTGGCTCCCGGAAGGCCGATTTTGATGCACTTTTCTCGGATTGGGTTGGTGGTCAGACACCCCCATATGGAAATCATCCGGTTGACAACAGGAGAACCAGGGACCGACTCCTGGCTCCCGGAAGGCCGATTTTGATGCACTTTTCTCGGATTGGGTTGGTGGTCAGACACCCCCATATGGAAATCATCCGGTTGACATTAGGAGAACCAGGGACCGACTCCTGGCTCCCGGAAGGCCGATTTTGATGCACTTTTCTCGGATTGGGTTGGTGGTCAGACACCCCCATATGGAAATCATCCGGTTGACATTAGGAGAACCAGGGACCGACTCCTGGCTCCCGGAAGGCCGATTTTGATGCACTTTTCTCGGATTGGGTTGGTGGTCAGACACCCCCATATGGAAATCATCCGGTTGACAACAGGAGAACCAGGGACCGACTCCTGGCTCCCGGAAGGCCGATTTTGATGCACTTTTCTCGGATTGGGTTGGTGGTCAGACACCCCCATATGGAAATCATCCGGTTGACAACAGGAGAACCAGGGACCGACTCCTGGCTCCCGGAAGGCCGATTTTGATGCACTTTTCTCGGATTGGGTTGGTGGTCAGACACCCCCATATGGAAATCATCCGGTTGACAACAGGAGAACCAGGGACCGACTCCTGGCTCCCGGAAGGCCGATTTTGATGCACTTTTCTCGGATTGGGTTGGTGGTCAGACACCCCCATATGGAAATCATCCGGTTGACATTAGGAGAACCAGGGACCGACTCCTGGCTCCCGGAAGGCCGATTTTGATGCACTTTTCTCGGATTGGGTTGGTGGTCAGACACCCCCATATGGAAATCATCCGGTTGACATTAGGAGAACCAGGGACCGACTCCTGGCTCCCGGAAGGCCGATTTTGATGCACTTTTCTCGGATTGGGTTGGTGGTCAGACACCCCCATATGGAAATCATCCGGTTGACAACAGGAGAACCAGGGACCGACTCCTGGCTCCCGGAAGGCCGATTTTGATGCACTTTTCTCGGATTGGGTTGGTGGTCAGACACCCCCATATGGAAATCATCCGGTTGACAACAGGAGAACCAGGGACCGACTCCTGGCTCCCGGAAGGCCGATTTTGATGCACTTTTCTCGGATTGGGTTGGTGGTCAGACACCCCCATATGGAAATCATCCGGTTGACATTAGGAGAACCAGGGACCGACTCCTGGCTCCCGGAAGGCCGATTTTGATGCACTTTTCTCGGATTGGGTTGGTGGTCAGACACCCCCATATGGAAATCATCCGGTTGACATTAGGAGAACCAGGGACCGACTCCTGGCTCCCGGAAGGCCGATTTTGATGCACTTTTCTCGGATTGGGTTGGTGGTCAGACACCCCCATATGGAAACCATCCGGTTGACACCAGGAGAACCAGGGACCGACTCCTGGCTCCCGGAAGGCCGATTTTGATGCACTTTTTTCGGATTGGGTTGGTGGTCAGACACCCCCATATGGAAATCATCCGGTTGACATTAGGAGAACCAGGGACCGACTCCTGGCTCCCGGAAGGCCGATTTTGATGCACTTTTCTCGGATTGGGTTGGTGGTCAGACACCCCCATATGGAAATCATCCGGTTGACATTAGGAGAACCAGGGACCGACTCCTGGCTCCCGGAAGGCCGATTTTGATGCACTTTTCTCGGATTGGGTTGGTGGTCAGACACCCCCATATGGAAATCATCCGGTTGACATTAGGAGAACCAGGGACCGACTCCTGGCTCCCGGAAGGCCGATTTTGATGCACTTTTCTCGGATTGGGTTGGTGGTCAGACACCCCCATATGGAAACCATCCGGTTGACACCAGGAGAACCAGGGACCGACTCCTGGCTCCCGGAAGGCCGATTTTGATGCACTTTTCTCGGATTGGGTTGGTGGTCAGACACCCCCATATGGAAATCATCCGGTTGACATTAGGAGAACCAGGGACCGACTCCTGGCTCCCGGAAGGCCGATTTTGATGCACTTTTCTCGGATTGGGTTGGTGGTCAGACACCCCCATATGGTAAACCGCCGGCGGACACTAGGAGAACCAGGGGAGGCTATTACCTCACACATGGGGGTTTTGGGTGCCCTTGGCCGGCTTGGGGGTGACCCCAAGAGTGGGTCCAAGACCCCACACCCGGATCCATCCACAGGGGGGCGCCACATGTCATTTTAAGCCTGATTTCACTAGGGGAACCAGGGGATGATCTTAACTCACAAATGGGGGTTTTGGGTGCCCATGGCCGGCTTGGGGGTGACCCCAAGAAGGGGTCCAAGCACCCCCATCCAGATCCATCCACAGGGGGGCGCCACAGGTCACTTTAGGCCGGATTTCACTATGGGGACCCAGGGGAGGCTGTTCACTCACACATGGGGGTTTTGGGTGCCCATGGTCGGCATGGCTGGCTTGGAGGAGACCCCAAGAAGGGGTCCAAGCACCCCCATCCAGATCCATCCACAGGGGGGCGCCACAGGTCATTTTAGGCCGGATTTCACTATGGGGACCCAGGGGAGGCTGTTCACTCACACATGGGGGTTTTGGGTGCCCATGGTCGGCATGGCTGGCTTGGAGGAGACCCCAAGAAGGGGTCCAAGCACCCCCATCCAGATCCATCCACAGGGGGGCGCCACAGGTCATTTTAGGCCGGATTTCACTATGGGGACCCAGGGGAGGCTGTTCACTCACACATGGGGGTTTTGGGTGCCCATGGTCGGCATGGCTGGCTTGGGGGAGACCCCAAGAAGGGGTCCAAGCACCCACAGCCGAATCCATCCACAGGGGGGCGCCACAGGTCACTTTAGGCCGGATTTCACTAGGGGTACACTGGGGAGGCTGTTCACTCACACATGGGGGTTTTGGGTGCCCTTGGTCGGCATGGCTGGCTTGGAGGAGACCCCAAGAAGGGGTCCAAGCACCCCCACCAAGATCCATCCACAGGGGGGCGCCACAGGTCACTTTAAGCCTGATTTCACTATGGGGACCCAGGGGAGGCTTTTCACTCACACATGGGGGTTTTGGGTGCCCTTGGTCGGCATGGCTGGCTTGGGGGGGACCCCAAGAAGGGGTCCAAGACCCCACAGCCGGATCCATCCACAGGGGGGCGCCACAGGTCATTGTAGGCCGGATTTCACTATGGGGACCCAGGGGAGGCTTTTCACTCACACATGGGGGTTTTGGGTGCCCATGGTCGGCATGGCTGGCTTGGGGGGGACCCCAAGAAGGGGTCCAAGACCCCACAGCCGGATCCATCCACAGGGGGGCGCCACATGTCACTTTAGGCCGGATTTCACTATGGGTACCCAGGGGAGGCTGTTCACTCACACATGGGGGTTTTGGGTGCCCATTGAAGGCATGGCCAGCTTGGGGGGGACCCCAAGAAGGGGTCCAAGCACCCACAGCCGGATCTATCCACAGGGGGGCGCCACATGTCATTTTAAGCCTGATTTCACTATGGGTACCCAGGGGAGGCTGTTCACTCACACATGGGGGTTTGGGGTGCCCATGGTCGGCATGGATGGCTTGGGGGGGACCCCAAGAAGGGGTCCAAGCACCCACAGCCGGATCTATCCACAGGGGGGCGCCACATGTCATTTTAAGCCTGATTTCACTATGGGTACCCAGGGGAGGCTGTTCACTCACACATGGGGGTTTTGGGTGCCCATGGTCGGCATGGCTGGCTTGGAGGAGACCCCAAGAAGGGGTCCAAGCACCCACAGCCGAATCCATCCACAGGGGGGCGCCACAGGTCACTTTATGCCGGATTTCACTATGGGGACACAGGGGAGGCTGTTCACTCACACATGGGGGTTTTGGGTGCCCATGGCCGGCATGGCTGGCTTGGGGGGGACCCCGAGAAGGGGTCCAAGCACCCACAGCCGAATCCATCCACAGGGGGGCGCCACAGGTCACTTTAAGCCTGATTTCACTATGGGTACACTGGGGAGGCTGTTCACTCACACATGGGGGTTTTGGGTGCCCATGGCCGGCATGGCTGGCTTGGGGGGGACCCCGAGAAGGGGTCCAAGCACCCACAGCCGAATCCATCCACAGGGGGGCGCCACAGGTCACTTTAAGCCTGATTTCACTATGGGTACACTGGGGAGGCTGTTCACTCACACATGGGGGTTTTGGGTGCCCATGGTCGGCATGGCTGGCTTGGAGGAGACCCCAAGAAGGGGTCCAAGCACCCCCACCAAGATCCATCCACAGGGGGGCGCCACAGGTCACTTTAAGCCTGATTTCACTATGGGTACACTGGGGAGGCTGTTCACTCACACATGGGGGTTTTGGGTGCCCATGGTCGGCATGGCTGGCTTGGAGGAGACCCCAAGAAGGGGTCCAAGCACCCCCACCAAGATCCATCCACAGGGGGGCGCCACAGGTCACTTTAAGCCTGATTTCACTATGGGTACACTGGGGAGGCTGTTCACTCACACATGGGGGTTTTGGGTGCCCATGGCCGGCATGGCTGGCTTGGGGGAGACCCCAAGAAGGGGTCCAAGCACCCCCACCAAGATCCATCCACAGGGGGGCGCCACAGGTCACTTTAAGCCTGATTTCACTATGGGTACACTGGGGAGGCTGTTCACTCACACATGGGGGTTTTGGGTGCCCATGGTCGGCATGGCTGGCTTGGAGGAGACCCCAAGAAGGGGTCCAAGCACCCCCACCAAGATCCATCCACAGGGGGGCGCCACAGGTCACTTTAAGCCTGATTTCACTATGGGTACACTGGGGAGGCTGTTCACTCACACATGGGGGTTTTGGGTGCCCATGGCCGGCATGGCTGGCTTGGGGGAGACCCCAAGAAGGGGTCCAAGCACCCCCACCAAGATCCATCCACAGGGGGGCGCCACAGGTCACTTTAAGCCTGATTTCACTATGGGTACACTGGGGAGGCTGTTCACTCACACATGGGGGTTTTGGGTGCCCATGGTCGGCATGGCTGGCTTGGAGGAGACCCCAAGAAGGGGTCCAAGCACCCCCACCAAGATCCATCCACAGGGGGGCGCCACAGGTCACTTTAAGCCTGATTTCACTATGGGTACACTGGGGAGGCTGTTCACTCACACATGGGGGTTTTGGGTGCCCATGGTCGGCATGGCTGGCTTGGAGGAGACCCCAAGAAGGGGTCCAAGCACCCCCACCAAGATCCATCCACAGGGGGGCGCCACAGGTCACTTTAAGCCTGATTTCACTATGGGTACACTGGGGAGGCTGTTCACTCACACATGGGGGTTTTGGGTGCCCATGGCCGGCATGGCTGGCTTGGGGGAGACCCCAAGAAGGGGTCCAAGCACCCCCACCAAGATCCATCCACAGGGGGGCGCCACAGGTCACTTTAAGCCTGATTTCACTATGGGTACACTGGGGAGGCTGTTCACTCACACATGGGGGTTTTGGGTGCCCATGGTCGGCATGGCTGGCTTGGAGGAGACCCCAAGAAGGGGTCCAAGCACCCCCACCAAGATCCATCCACAGGGGGGCGCCACAGGTCACTTTAAGCCTGATTTCACTATGGGTACACTGGGGAGGCTGTTCACTCACACATGGGGGTTTTGGGTGCCCATGGCCGGCATGGCTGGCTTGGGGGAGACCCCAAGAAGGGGTCCAAGCACCCCCACCAAGATCCATCCACAGGGGGGCGCCACAGGTCACTTTAAGCCTGATTTCACTATGGGTACACTGGGGAGGCTGTTCACTCACACATGGGGGTTTTGGGTGCCCATGGTCGGCATGGCTGGCTTGGAGGAGACCCCAAGAAGGGGTCCAAGCACCCCCACCAAGATCCATCCACAGGGGGGCGCCACAGGTCACTTTAAGCCTGATTTCACTATGGGTACACTGGGGAGGCTGTTCACTCACACATGGGGGTTTTGGGTGCCCATGGTCGGCATGGCTGGCTTGGAGGAGACCCCAAGAAGGGGTCCAAGCACCCCCACCAAGATCCATCCACAGGGGGGCGCCACAGGTCACTTTAAGCCTGATTTCACTATGGGTACACTGGGGAGGCTGTTCACTCACACATGGGGGTTTTGGGTGCCCATGGCCGGCATGGCTGGCTTGGGGGAGACCCCAAGAAGGGGTCCAAGCACCCCCACCAAGATCCATCCACAGGGGGGCGCCACAGGTCACTTTAAGCCTGATTTCACTATGGGTACACTGGGGAGGCTGTTCACTCACACATGGGGGTTTTGGGTGCCCATGGTCGGCATGGCTGGCTTGGAGGAGACCCCAAGAAGGGGTCCAAGCACCCCCACCAAGATCCATCCACAGGGGGGCGCCACAGGTCACTTTAAGCCTGATTTCACTATGGGTACACTGGGGAGGCTGTTCACTCACACATGGGGGTTTTGGGTGCCCATGGCCGGCATGGCTGGCTTGGGGGAGACCCCAAGAAGGGGTCCAAGCACCCCCACCAAGATCCATCCACAGGGGGGCGCCACAGGTCACTTTAAGCCTGATTTCACTAGGGGGACACTGGGGAGGCTGTTCACTCACACATGGGGGTTTTGGGTGCCCATGGCCGGCATGGCTGGCTTGGGGGAGACCCCAAGAAGGGGTCCAAGCACCCCCACCAAGATCCATCCACAGGGGGGCGCCACAGGTCATTTTCACTAGGAGAACCAGGGGAGGGCTCCTGACTCACACATGGGCATTCTGGGTGCCCATGGCTGGGATGGGTGAGACAGAGTCCAGCCCTCCACACACAAAAGTGATCCAGCAGGCCAGAAGAAAGGGGAGAGAGAGAGAGAGAACAAATAATACATGGGCACAGAGCAGCCAGCCTCCATTGGAGCTGCCTGCACAGTGCTGCCCTCCTGTGGGAAAGGTTCACACACACACTCACTCACTCACTCACACAGACACACACAGACAAACCTATTCACTTGGGCCTTCTCCCTCATGCCCTGCTGACATCCATGCAGGCCCACATTGACCTTTGTGACCTCTGGAGCTCCATGCACCTTGTTCTAAACTCCCTGCCTAGTAAAGGGCATCTCCCATGGGCATGAGAGTACAGCTCACTCCCCTGGAGCACCATGCCTCTTTTTAATCACTCTCTCCCTATTAAAACCCTCTCTCCCATGGGCTTGAGAGTACAGCTTACTCCCTTGACCTCCAGAGGTATAGGAGGCCAAAAAAAAAGGGGGACAGAGCAGACAGCCCCCAAAGGGGATGCCTGCTCTGCCCCCCTATGAGACAGGTTCACTCACTCACACAGACACACCTATTCACTTGGGCCTTCTCCCTCATGCCCTGCTGACATCCATGCAGGCCCACATTGACCTTTGTGACCTCTGGAGCTCCATGCCTCTTTTTAAACTCTCTCTTCCCATTAAAAGCCTCTCTCACATGGGCTTGAGAGTACAGCTTACTCCCTTGACCTCCAGAGGTATAGGAGGCCAAAAAAAAAGGGGGACAGAGCAGACAGCCCCCAAAGGGGATGCCTGCTCTGCCCCCCTATGAGACAGGTTCACTCACTCACACAGACACACCTATTCACTTGGGCCTTCTCTCTGTGGCCCTGCTGACAGCCATGCAGGCCCACATTGACCTTTGTGACCTCTGGAGCTCATTGCCTCCATCTCTACACTCCATGCCCAGTGAAACCCTCTCTCACTCGGCCTGAGACTGCAGCTCACTCCCTGGATGGCCTGGGCTCCAGAACCACGACCACCAAGCCCACACTCCCTGCCCAGTGAAACCCTCTCTCACTCGGCCTGAGACTGCAGCTCACTCCCTGGATGGCCTGGGCTCCAGAACCACGACCACCAAGCCCACACTCCCTGCCCACTCAAACCCTCTCTCACTCGGCCTCAGACTGCAGCTCACTCCCTGGATGGCCTGGGCTCCAGAACCACGACCACCAAGCCCACACTCCCTGCCCACTCAAACCCTCTCTCACTCGGCCTCAGACTGCAGCTCACTCCCTGGATGGCCTGGGCTCCAGAACCACGACCACCAAGCCCACACTCCCTGCCCGCTCAAACCATCTCTCACTCGGACTGAGACTGCAGCTCACTGCATGGGCGTCCCCGACCTCCATGCCTCCAGGCCCACACTCCGTGTCCGCTCAAACCATCTCTCACTCGGACTGAGACTGCAGCTCACTGCATGGGCGTCCCCGACCTCCATGCCTCCAGGCCCACACTCCGTGTCCGCTCAAACCATCTCTCACTCGGACTGAGACTGCAGCTCACTGCATGGGCGTCCCCGACCTCCATGCCTCCAGGCCCACACTCCGTGTCCGCTCAAACCATCTCTCACTCGGACTGAGACTGCAGCTCACTGCATGGGCGTCCCCGACCTCCATGCCTCCAGGCCCACACTCCGTGTCCGCTCAAACCATCTCTCACTCGGACTGAGACTGCAGCTCACTGCATGGGCGTCCCCGACCTCCATGCCTCCAGGCCCACACTCTGTGTCCGCTCAAACCATCTCTCACTCGGACTGAGACTGCAGCTCACTGCATGGGCCTCCCCGACCTCCATGCCTCCAGGCCCACACTCC
>NW_028159407.1:0-5000 GCF_964263955.1 Coregonus lavaretus
AAGATCCTCCCGTGTAGTTCTGGTCTGATTCCTCACCGTTATCATGATCATTGCAACTCCACGAGATGAGATCTTGCATGGAGCCCCAGGCCGAGGGAGATTGACAGTTCTTTTGTGTTTCTTCCATTTGCGAATAATCGCACCAACTGTTGTCACCTTCTCACCAAGCTGCTTGGCGATGGTCTTGTAGCCCATTCCAGCCATGTGTAGGTCTACAATTTTGTCCCTGACATCCTTGGAGAGCTCTTTGGTCTTGGCCATGTTGGAGAGTTTGGAATCTGATTGATTGATTGCTTCTGTGGACAGGTGTCTTTTATACAGGTAACAAGCTGAGATTAGGAGCACTCCCTTTAAGAGTGTGCTCCTAATCTCAGCTTGTTACCTGTATAAAAGACACCTGGGAGCCAGAAATCTTTCTGATTGAGATGGGGTCAAATACTTATTTCCCTCATTAAAATGCAAATCAATTTATAACATTTTTGACATGCGTTTTTCTGAATTTTTTGTTGTTATTCTGTCTCTCACTGTTCAAATAAACCTACCATTAAAATTAGAGACTGATCATTTCTTTGTCAGTGGACAAACATACAAAATCAGCAGGGGATCAAAAACTTTTTTCCCTCACTGTAGCTAAAGCATTGCTCTTTCCTTGGCTAAAATATTAATGTTAGTGATGGGTACTTGGCTGTGACAAGACGATGCAATTCTTCTGTTGAAGGCTTCATCATTTAGCTTACTGGCGTAGGTTGGCATCTGAGGTAGCCTAGTGACGGGCTACAACTGGAGCAGGGGAGGTGTCACGCTCTGGCTCCGGGACTTTGTATGTTGAGCCAGGGTGTGTTCATTCATTGGGTGTATTTCTATGTTGGTATTTCTGTTGGGTTCATTTCTATGTTTGAATGAATGACTCCCAATCAGAGGCTACGAGTGTCAGCTGTGTGCTGGTTGTCTCTGATTGGGAGCCATATTTAACTGTCTGTGTTTCACTTTGTGTTTGTGGGTTTTTGTTCCTTGTCAGTCATTGTTACTGTGGACTTTACGAATCGTCTATTGTTTTGGTTTTGGCACTTTATTAATAAAGTCAATCATGTTCGCTCAACACGCTGCGTATTGGTCTACTCCTTTGGAAGACGATCGTGACAGAAAAACCCACCATTCTACGACCAAGCAGCGTGTCCAGGAACAGGCAGCCTGGACGTGGGAGCAGCGTCGGAGGGACGAGAGGCACCCCCAATAATTTTTTAGGGGGGGGGCACAGGGCATGGACGACGGGGCTGACGGAGGCAGAGAAGGGGCGTATCCAAAAGGCCACCAGGTTACGGGGGCCACTGGTCAAAGTAGGGAAAGGAGGTATAGAGGCACGGCGAGAGGTACTGGGGTGTGTTACCAGTCCGGTCCGGCCCGTTCCAGTTCCCGGAGTAGAGCCAGTGGTGTGTGTCCCCAGTACGGTCCGGCCTGTTACGGCCCCTCGCACCAAATGGACGGTGCGCGTCTCCAGCCCGGTCCGGCCTGTTCCTGCCTCTCGCACAAAGCCTACGGTGTGCGTCGCCAGCCCAGCCCGGCCTGTTCCTGCTCCACGCACAAAGCCTACGGTGTGCGTCGCCAGCCCAGCCCGGCCTGTTCCTGCTCCACGCACAAAGCCTACGGTGTGCGTCGCCAGCCCAGCCCGGCCTGTCCCTGCTCCACGCACCAAGCCTACGGGGTGCGTCGTCAGCCCGACCCGGCCTGTTCCTGCTCCACGCACCAAACCTACGGTGTGCGTCGCCAGCCCAGCCCGGCCTGTCCCTGCTCCACGCACCAAGCCTACGGGGTGCGTCGTCAGCCCGACCCGGCCTGTTCCTGCTCCACGCACCAAACCTACGGTGTGCGTCGCCAGCCCAGCCCGGCCTGTCCCTGCTCCACGCACCAAGCCTACGGCGTGCGTCGTCAGCCCGGCCCGGCCTGTCCCTGCTCCACGCACCAAACCTACGGTGTGCGTCGCCAGCCCTGCCCGGCCTGTTCCTGCTCCACGCACCAAGCCTACGGGGTGCGTCGCCAGCCCAGTCCGGCCTGTCCCTGCTCTACGCACAAAGCCTACGGTGTGCGTCGTCGGCCTGGTCCAGCCCGTTCCTGCTACTCGCACCAAGCCAAGGGTGCGAGTCGTCAGCCTGGTCCAGCCCGTTCCTGCTTCTCGCACCAAGCCAGGGGTACGAGTCGTCGGCCTGGTCCAGCCCGTTCCTACTACTCGCACCAAGCCAAGGGTGCGAGTCGTCAGCCTGGTTCAGCTCGTCCCTGCTACTCGCACCAAGCCAAGGGTGCGAGCCGTCAGCCTGATCCAGCCCATTCCTGCTACTCGCACCAAGCCAGGGATGCGAGTCGTCAGCCTGGTGAGGCCCGTTCCGGCTCCACGCATCAAGCCTAGGGTGCGTATCGTCAGCCAGGTCCGGTCCGTTCCTGCCTCACGCGCCAAGCCAGGGGTGCGCGTCGTCAGTCCAGATCCTACCAGCTGGGTCAGATCGGACCGGGGGCGCTACGGGGGGATTGAAGAAGGGTGGTGGTCAAGCCCGGAGCCGGAGCCGCCTCCGAGGAGTAATGCCCACCCAGCCCTCCCCTGTTTGGGGTTTTTGAGGCGCGGTCGCAGTCCGCGCCTTTAGGGGGGGGTACTGTCACGCTCTGGCTCCGGGACTTTGTATGTTGAGCCAGGGTGTGTTCATTCATTGGGTGTATTTCTATGTTGGTATTTCTGTTGGGTTCATTTCTATGTTTGAATGAATGACTCCCAATCAGAGGCTACGAGTGTCAGCTGTGTGCTGGTTGTCTCTGATTGGGAGCCATATTTAACTGTCTGTGTTTCACTTTGTGTTTGTGGGTTTTTGTTCCTTGTCAGTCATTGTTACTGTGGACTTTACGAATCGTCTATTGTTTTGGTTTTGGCACTTTATTAATAAAGTCAATCATGTTCGCTCAACACGCTGCGTATTGGTCTACTCCTTTGGAAGACGATCGTGACAGGAGGGTGGAAATTACAATTTCTTATACAGTTGAAGTCGGAAGTTTACATACACTTACGTCATTAAAACTCGTTTTTCAACCACTCCACAAATGTCTTGTTAACAAACTATAGTTTTGGCAAGTCGGTTAGGACATCTACAATGTGCATGACACAAGTAATTTTTCCAACAATTGTTTACAGACAGATTATTTCACTTATAATTCGCTGTATCACAATTCCAGTGGGTCAGAAGTTTACATACACTAAGTTGACTGTACCTTTAAACAGCTTGGAAAATTCCAGAAAATAATGTCATGGCTTTAGAAGCTTCTGATAGGCTAATTGACATAATTTGAGTCAATTGGAGGTGTACCTGTGGATGTATTTCAAGGCCTACCTTCAAACTCAGTGCCTCTTTGCTTGATATCATGGGAAAATCTAAATAAATCAGCCTAGACCTCAGACAAAAAATTGTAGACCTCCACAAGTCTGGTTCATCCTTGGGAGCAATTTCCAAACGCCTGAAGGTACCACGTTCATCTGTACAAACAATAGTATGCAAGTATAAACACCATGGGACAACGCAGCCGTCATACCGCTCAGGAAGGAGACGCGTTCTGTCTCCTAGAGATGAACGTACTTTGATGCGAAAAGTGCAAATCAATCCCAGAACAACAGCAAAGGACCTTGTGAAGATGCTGGAGGAAACAGGTACAGAAGTATCTATATCCACAGTAAAACGAGTCCTATATCGACATAACCTGAAAGTCTGCTCAGCAAGGAAGAAGCCGCTGCTCCAAAACCGCCATAAAAAAGACAGACTACGGTTTGCAACTGCACATGGGGACAAAGATCATACTTTTTGGAGAAATGTCCTCTGGTCTGATGAAACAAAAATATAACTGTTTGGCCATCGTTATGTTTGGAGGAAAAAGGGGGTCGCTTGCAAGCCGAAGAACACCATCCCAACCGTGAAGCACGGGGGTGGCAGCATCATGCTGTGGGGGTGCTTTGCTGCAGGAGGGACTGGTGCACTTCACAAAATAGATGGCATCATGAGGAAGTAAAATTATGTGGAAATATTGAAGCAACATCTCAAGACATCAGTCAGGAAATTAAAGCTTGGTCGCAAGTGGGTCTTCCAAATGGACAATGACCCCAAGCATACTTCCAAAGTTGTGGCAAAATGGCTTAAGGACAACAAAGTCAAGGTATTGCAGTGACCATCACAAAGCCCTGACCTCAATCCTATCGAAAATGTGTGGGCAGAACTGAAAAAGCGTGTTTGAGCAAGGAGGCCTACAAACCTGACTCAGTTACACCAGCTCTGTCAGGAGGAATGGGCCAAAATTCACCCAACTTATTGTGGGAAGCTTGTGGAAGGCTACCCGAAACGTTTGACCCAAGTTAAACAATTTAAAGGCAATGCTACCAAAACTAATTGTGTGTATGTAAACTTCTGACCCACTAGGAATGTGATGAAAGAAATAAAAGCTGAAATAAATCATTCTCTCTACTATTATTCTGACATTTCACATTCTTAAAATAAAGTGGTGATCCTAACTGACCTAAGACAGGGAATATTTACTAGGATTAATTGTCAGGTAATTGTGAAAAACAGAATTTAAATGTATTTGGCTAAGGTGTATGTAAACTTCCGACTTCAACTGTATACTGCCCTTATATACTGTACACCCATCATAACCCTTCTCCTCTCCCTCTCACTCCCTCTCTCTCCCCCTCTCTCTCCTTCTCTCTCCCTCTCTCTCTCTCCCCGTCTCTTCCTCTCTCTCTCTCCTCTCTCCTTCTCTCTCTCCCTCTCTCTCTCTCCCTCTCTCCCCCTCCCCTCTCTCTCTCCCTCTCTCTCTCCCCGTCTCTTCCTCTCTCTCTCTCATCTCTCCCTCTCTCTCTCCCTCTCTCTCTCTCCCTATCTCTCTCTCTCTCTCCCTCTCTCTCTCCCCCTCTCTCTCCTTCTCTCTCCCTCTCTCTCTCCTCGTCTCTTCCCCTCTCTCTCTCTCTCTCTCTCTCT